>NW_026109234.1:0-66416 GCF_024516045.1 Bombus affinis
AACCGTAAACATTTGTCAGAAGGCAATAGGATAAAGACTTCCGGCCCCTCGGGCTGGTGCGAATATTTCAATATCCGTATGTGCCAATCCGTTGGTTTGTGACACACATTTACGCGTCTCTCGCTCGCTGCGCTCGCACGAAAGCTATAGCCTAACCTAAAACCAATCCATCTTCCGTTCATTATTCGATATGGTGGCGACATATTTCAAATTTGCGAACGTGTCGGATCGGTTGTGAGGTTGGACTAGATTTTTTCGAGCGAGCGGAGCGAGCGAGCAACGATCACAATTTCCAACCTATACATACACCTTATATTGCCTTGCATATATGTCGTGTTATTACCTAATTTTGTCAGCCATTTCGGACATCACATTGCATTGTACTATGTGGAAATAGTACTATTTATGTGAAACTATTCATAAACTGTAAACATGTGTCGGTAGACAATAGGATAAATACTTCCGGCTCCTCGGGCTGGTGCGAATATTTCAATGTCCGTATGTGCCAAACCGTTGGTTTATGACACACCGATACGCGTCTCTGGCTCGCTGCGCTCGCTCGAAAACTATAGCCAAACCTAAAACCAATCCATCTTGCGTTCATTATTCGATATGGTGGCGACATATTTCAAATTTGCGAACGTGTCGGATCGGTTGTGGGGTTGGACTAGATTTTTACGAGCGAGCGGAGCGAGCGAGCAACGGTCACAATTTCC
This sequence comes from Bombus affinis, assembly GCF_024516045.1. Classification (NCBI taxonomy): domain Eukaryota; kingdom Metazoa; phylum Arthropoda; class Insecta; order Hymenoptera; family Apidae; genus Bombus; species Bombus affinis. The sequence continues at coordinate 717 of NW_026109234.1, forward strand.
AAGCTATACATATACCATATATTGTCTTGCATATATTTCGTGCTTGTACCTAATTTTGTCAGCCATTTCGGACATCACGTTGCACTGTACTATGAGGAAACGGTACTAATTATGTGAAACTATTGGTAAACCGTAAACATTTGTCAGAAGGCAATAGGATAAAGACTTCCGGCTCCTCGGGCTGGTGCGAATATATCAATGTCCGTATGTGCCAAACTGATGGTTTGTGACACACCTTTACGCGTCTCTCGCTCGCGGCGCTCGCTCGAAAACTATAGCCTAACCTAAAACCAATCCATCTTGCGTTCATTATTCGAAATGATGGCGACATATTTCAAATTTGCGAACGTGTCGGATCGGTTGTGAGGTTGGGCTAGATTTTTACGAGCGAGCGGAGCGAGCGAGCAACGGTCACAATTTCCAAGCTATACATATACCTTGTATTGCCTTGCTTATATTTCGTGCTAGTACCTAATTTTGTCAGCGATTTCGGACATCACATTGCTCTGTACTATGAGGAAACGGTACTAATTATGTGAAACTATTGGTAAACCGTAAACATTTGTCAGAAGGCAATAGGATAAAGACTTCCGGCCCCTCGGGCTGGTGCGAATATTTCAATATCCGTATGTGCCAATCCGTTGGTTTGTGACACACATTTACGCGTCTCTCGCTCGCTGCGCTCGCACGAAAGCTATAGCCTAACCTAAAACCAATCCATCTTCCGTTCATTATTCGATATGGTGGCGACATATTTCAAATTTGCGAACGTGTCGGATCGGTTGTGAGGTTGGACTAGATTTTTTCGAGCGAGCGGAGCGAGCGAGCCACGATCACAATTTCCAACCTATACATACACCTTATATTGCCTTGCATATATGTCGTGTTATTACCTAATTTTGTCAGCCATTTCGGACATCACATTGCATTGTACTATGTGGAAATAGTACTATTTATGTGAAACTATTCATAAACTGTAAACATGTGTCGGTAGACAATAGGATAAATACTTCCGGCTCCTCGGGCTGGTGCGAATATTTCAATGTCCGTATGTGCCAAACCGTTGGTTTATGACACACCGATACGCGTCTCTGGCTCGCTGCGCTCGCTCGAAAACTATAGCCAAACCTAAAACCAATCCATCTTGCGTTCATTATTCGATATGGTGGCGACATATTTCAAATTTGCGAACGTGTCGGATCGGTTGTGGGGTTGGACTAGATTTTTACGAGCGAGCGGAGCGAGCGAGCAACGGTCACAATTTCCAAGCTATACATATAACATATATTGTCTTGCATATATTTCGTGCTTGTACCTAATTTTGTCAGCCATTTCGGACATCACGTTGCACTGTACTATGAGGAAACGGTACTAATTATGTGAAACTATTGGTAAACCGTAAACATTTGTCAGAAGGCAATAGGATAATGACTTCCGGCCCCTCGGGCTGGTGCGAATATTTCAATATCCGTATGTGCCAAACCGTTGGTTTGTGACACACATTTACGCGTCCCTCGCTCGCTGCGCTCGCACGAAAGCTATAGCATAACCTAAAACCAATCCATCTTCCGTTCATTATTCGATATGGTGGCGACATATTTCAAATTTGGGAACGTGTCGGATCGGTTGTGAGGTTGGACGAGATTTTTACGAGCGAGCGGAGCGAGCGAGCAACGGTCACAATTTGCAAGCTATACATATACCTTATATTGCCTTGCTTATATTTCTTATTATTACCTACTTTTGTCAGCTATTTTGGACATCACATTGCACTGTTATATGTGGAAATAGTACTATTTATGTGAAACTATTCATAAACTGGAAGCATTTGTCAGTAGGCAATAGGATAAAGACTTCCGGCTCCTCGGGCTGGTGCGAATATTTCAATGTCCGTATGTGCCAAACCGTTGGTTTATGACACACCTTTAAGCGTCTCTCGCTCGCTGCGCTCGTTCGAAAACTATAGCCTAACCTAAAACCAATCCATCTTCCGTTCATTATTCGATATGGTGGCGACATATTTCAAATTTGCGAACGTGTGGGATCGGTTGTGAGGTTGGACTAGATTTTTACGAGCGAGCGGAGCGAGCGAGCAACGGTCACAATTTCCAAGCTATACATATACCTTATATTGCCTTCCATATATTTCGTGTTATTACCTAATTTTGTCTGCCATTTCGGACATCACATTGCACTGTACTATGAGGAAACGGTACTAATTATGTGAAACTGTTGGTAAACCGTAAACATTTGTCAGAAGGCAATAGGATAAAGACTTTCGGCTCCTCGGGCTGGTGCGAATCTTTCAATGTCCGCATGTGCCAAGCCGTTGGTTTGTGACACACCTTTACGCGTCTCTCGCTCGCTGCGCTCGCACGAAAGCTATAGCCTAACCTAAAACCAATCCATCTTCCGTTCATTATTCGATATGGTGGCGACATGTTTCGAATTTGCGAACGTGTGGGATCGGTTGTGAGGTTGGACCAGATTTTTACGAGCGAGCGGAGCGAGCGTGCAACGGTCACAATTTCCAAGCTATACATATACCTTATATTGCCTTGCTTATATTTCGTGCTAGTACCTAATTTTGTCAGCGATTTCGGACATCACATTGCTCTGTACTATGAGGAAACGGTACTAATTATGTGAAACTATTGGTAAACCGTAAACATTTGTCAGAAGGCAATAGGATAAAGACTTCCGGCCCCTCGGGCTGGTGCGAATATTTCAATATCCGTATGTGCCAAACCGTTTGTTTGTGACACACATTTACGCGTCTCTCGCTCGCTGCGCTCGCACGAAAGCTATAGCCTAACCTAAAACCAATCCATCTTCCGTTCATTATTCGATATGGTGGCGACATATTTCAAATTTGGGAACGTGTCGGATCGGTTGTGAGGTTGGATGAGATTTTTACGAGCGAGCGGAGCGAGCGAGCAACGGTCACAATTTGCAAGCTATACATATACCTTATATTGCCTTGCTTATATTTCTTATTATTACCTACTTTTGTCAGCCATTTTGGACATCTCATTGCACTGTTATATGTGGAAATAGTACTATTTATGTGAAACTATTCATAAACTGGAAGCATTTGTCAGTAGGCAATAGGATAAAGACTTCCGGCACCTCGGGCTGGTGCGATTATTTCAATGTCCGTATGTGCCAAACCGTTGGTTTATGACACACCTTTAAGCGTCTCTCGCTCGCTGCGCTCGTTCGAAAACTATAGCCTAACCTAAAACCAATCCATCTTCCGTTCATTATTCGATATGGTGGCGACATATTTCAAATTTGCGAACGTTTGGGATCGGTTGTGAGGTTGGACTAGATTTTTACGAGCGAGCGGAGCGAGCGAGCAACGGTCACAATTTCCAAGCTATACATATACCTTATATTGCCTTCCATATATTTCGTGTTATTACCTAATTTTGTCTGCCATTTCGGACATCACATTGCACTGTACTATGAGGAAACGGTACTAATTATGTGAAACTGTTGGTAAACCGTAAACATTTGTCAGAAGGCAATAGGATAAAGACTTTCGGCTCCTCGGGCTGGTGCGAATATTTCAATGTCCGCATGTGCCAAGCCGTTGGTTTGTGACACACCTTTACGCGTCTCTCGCTCGCTGCGCTCGCACGAAAGCTATAGCCTAACCTAAAACCAATCCATCTTCCGTTCATTATTCGATATGGTGGCGAAATGTTTCGAATTTGCGAACGTGTGGGATCGGTTGTGAGGTTGGACCAGATTTTTACGAGCGAGCGGAGCGAGCGTGCAACGGTCACAATTTCCAACCTATACATACACCTTATATTGCCTTGCATATATGTCGTGTTATTACCTAATTTTGTCAGCCATTTCGGACATCACATTGCACTGTACTATGAGGAAATAGTACTATTTATGTGAAACTATTCATAAACTGTAAACATGTGTCGGTAGGCAATAGGATAAATACTTCCGGCTCCTCGGGCTGGTGCGAATATTTCAATGTCCGTATGTGCCAAACCGTTGGTTTATGACACACCTTTACGCGTCTCTCGCTCGCGGCGCTCGCTCGAAAGCTATAGCCTAACCTAAAACCAATCCATCTTGCGTTCATTATTCGATATGATGGCGACATATTTCAAATTTGCGAACGTGTCGGATCGGTTGTGAGGTTGGACTAGATTTTTACGAGCGAGCGGAGCGAGCGAGCAACGATCACAATTTCCAACCTATACATACACCTTATATTGCCTTGCATATATGTCGTGTTATTACCTAATTTTGTCTGCCATTTCGGACATCACATTGCACTGTACTATGAGGAAACGGTACTAATTATGTGAAACTGTTGGTAAACCGTAAACATTTGTCAGAAGGCAATAGGATAAAGACTTCCGGCTCCTCGGGCTGGTGCGAATATTTCAATGTCCGTATGTGCCAAACCGTTGTTTTATGACACACCTTTAAGCGTCTCTCGCTCGCTGCGCTCGTTCGAAAACTATAGCCTAACCTAAAACCAATCCATCTTCCGTTCATTATTCGATATGGTGGCGACATATTTCAAATTTGCGAACGTGTGGGATCGGTTGTGAGGTTGGACTAGATTTTTACGAGCGAGCGGAGCGAGCGAGCAACGGTCACAATTTCCAACCTATACATACACCTTATATTGCCTTCCATATATTTCGTGTTATTACCAAATTTTGTCAGCCATTTCGGACATCACATTGCACTGTACTATGTGGAAATAGTACTATTTATGCGAAACTATTGGTAAACTGTAAACATTTGTCAGTAGCAATAGGATAAAGACTTCCGGCTCCTCGGGCTGGTGCGAATATTTCAATGTCCGTATGTGCCAAACCGATGGATTGTGACACACCTCTCCGCGTCCCTCGCTAGCCGTGCTCGTTCGAAAGCTATAGCCTAACCTAAAACCAATCCAGCTTCCGTTCATTATTTGATATGGTGGCGACATGTCTCGAATTTGCGAACGTGTCGGATCGGTTGTGAGGTTGGACCAGATTTTTACGAGCGAGCGGAGCGAGCGAGCAACGGTCACAATTTCCAAGCTATACATATACCTTATATTGCCTTCCATATATTTCGTGTTATTACCTAATTTTGTCTGCCATTTCGGACATCACATTGCACTGTACTATGAGGAAACGGTACTAATTATGTGAAACTGTTGGTAAACCGTAAACATTTGTCAGAAGGCAATAGGATAAAGACTTTCGGCTCCTCGGGCTGGTGCGAATATTTCAATGTCCGCATGTGCCAAGCCGTTGGTTTGTGACACACCTTTACGCGTCTCTCGCTCGCTGCGCTCGCACGAAAGCTATAGCCTAACCTAAAACCAATCCATCTTCCGTTCATTATTCGATATGGTGGCGAAATGTTTCGAATTTGCGAACGTGTGGGATCGGTTGTGAGGTTGGACCAGATTTTTACGAGCGAGCGGAGCGAGCGTGCAACGGTCACAATTTCCAAGCTATACATATACCTTATATTGCCTTGCTTATATTTCGTGCTAGTACCTAATTTTGTCAGCGATTTCGGACATCACATTGCTCTGTACTATGAGGAAACGGTACTAACTATGTGAAACTATTGGTAAACCGTAAACATTTGTCAGAAGGCAATAGGATAAAGACTTTCGGCTCCTCGGGCTGGTGCGAATATTTCAATGTCCGTATGTGCCAAACCGTTGGTTTGTGACACACCTTTACGCGTCTCTCGCTCGCTGCGCTCCCACGAAAGCTATAGCCTAACCTAAAACCAATCCACCTTCCGTTCATTCTTCGATATGGTGGCGACATATTTCAAATTTGCGAACGTGTCGGATCGGTTGTGAGGTTGGACAAGCTTTTTACGAGCGAGCGGAGCGAGCGAGCAACGGTCACAATTTCCAAGCTATACATATACCTTATATTGCCTTCCATATATTTCGTGTTATTACCTAATTTTGTCAGCCATTTCGGACATCACATTGCACTGTACTATGTGAAAATAGTACTATTTATGTGAAACTATTGGTAAACTGTAAACATTTGTCAGTAGCAATAGGATAAAGACTTCCGGCTCCTCGGGCTGGTGCGAATATTTCAATGTCCACATGTGCAAAACCGTTGGATTGTGACACACCTTTACGCGTCTCTCGCTCGCTGCGCTCGCTCGAAAGCTATAGCCCAACCAAAAAACAATCCCTCTTGCTTTAGTCATTCGACATGAAGGCGACTTATTTCAAATTTGGGAACGTGTCGGATCGAATGTGAGGTTGGACTGGATTTTTACGAGAAAGCGGAGCGAGCGAGCAACGGTCACAATTTCCAAGCTATACATATACCATATATTGCCCTGCATATATTTCGTGTTATTACCTAATTGTGTCAGCCATTTCGGACATCACATTGCACTGTACTATGAGGACATAGTACTATTTATGTGAAACTATTCATAAACTGTAAACATGTGTCGGTAGGCAATGGGATAAATACTTCCGGCTCCTCGGGCTGGTGCGAATATTTCAATGTCCGTATGTGCCAATCCGTTGGTATGTGACACACATTTACGCGTCGCTCGCTCGCTGCGCTCGCACGAAAGCTATAGCCTAACCTAAAACCAATCCATCTTCCGTTCATTATTCGATATGGTGGCGACATATTTCAAATTTGGGAACGTGTCGGATCGGTTGTGAGGTTGGACTAGATTTTTTCGAGCGAGCGGAGCGAGCGAGCAACGATCACAATTTCCAACCTATACATACACCTTATATTGCCTTGCATATATGTCGTGTTATTACCTAATTTTGTCAGCCATTTCGGACATCACATTGCACTGTACTATGAGGAAATAGTACTATTTATGTGAAACTATTCATAAACTGTAAACATGTGTCGGTAGGCAATAGGATAAATACTTCCGGCTCCTCGGGCTGGTGCGAATATTTCAATGTCCGTATGTGCCAAACCGTTGGTTTATGACACACCTTTACGCGTCTCTCGCTCGCGGCGCTCGCTCGAAAGCTATAGCCTAACCTAAAACCAATCCATCTTGCGTTCATTATTCGATATGATGGCGACATATTTCAAATTTGCGAACGTGTCGGATCGGTTGTGAGGTTGGACTAGATTTTTACGAGCGAGCGGAGCGAGCGAGCAACGGTCACAATTTCCAAGCTATACATATACCATATATAGTCTTGCATATATTTCGAGCTTGTACCTAATTTTGTCAGCCATTTCTGACATCACGCTGCACTGTACTATGAGGAAACGGTACTAATTATGTGAAACTATTGGTAAACCGTAAACATTTGTCAGGAGGCAATAGGATAAAGACTTCCGGCTCCTCGGGCTGGTGCGAATATTTCAATGTCCGTATGTGCCAAACCGTTGGTTTGTGACACACCTTTACGCGTCTCTCGTTCGCTGCGCTCGCACGAAAGCTATAGCCTAACCTAAAACCAATCCATCTTGCGTTCGTTATTCGATATGGTGGCGACATATTTCAAATTTGCGAACGTGTCGGATCGGTTGTGAGGATGGACTAGATTTTTTCGAGCGAGCGGAGCGAGCGAGCAACGATCACAATTTCCAACCTATACATACACCTTATATTGCCTTGCATATATGTCGTGTTATTACCTAATTTTGTCTGCCATTTCGGACATCACATTGCACTGTACTATGAGGAAACGGTACTAATTATGTGAAACTGTTGGTAAACCGTAAACATTTGTCAGAAGGCAATAGGATAAAGACTTCCGGCTCCTCGGGCTGGTGCGAATATTTCAATGTCCGTATGTGCCAAACCGTTGTTTTATGACACACCTTTAAGCGTCTCTCGCTCGCTGCGCTCGTTCGAAAACTATAGCCTAACCTAAAACCAATCCATCTTCCGTTCATTATTCGATATGGTGGCGACATATTTCAAATTTGCGAACGTGTGGGATCGGTTGTGAGGTTGAACTAGATTTTTACGAGCGAGCGGAGCGAGCGAGCAACGGTCACAATTTCCAAGCTATACATATACCTTATATTGCCTTCCATATATTTCGTGTTATTACCTAATTTTGTCTGCCATTTCGGACATCACATTGCACTGTACTATGAGGAAACGGTACTAATTATGTGAAACTGTTGGTAAACCGTAAACATTTGTCAGAAGGCAATAGGATAAAGACTTTCGGCTCCTCGGGCTGGTGCGAATATTTCAATGTCCGCATGTGCCAAGCCGTTGGTTTGTGACACACCTTTACGCGTCTCTCGCTCGCTGCGCTCGCACGAAAGCTATAGCCTAACCTAAAACCAATCCATCTTCCGTTCATTATTCGATATGGTGGCGAAATGTTTCGAATTTGCGAACGTGTGGGATCGGTTGTGAGGTTGGACCAGATTTTTACGAGCGAGCGGAGCGAGCGTGCAACGGTCACAATTTCCAAGCTATACATATACCATATATAGTCTTGCATATATTTCGAGCTTGTACCTAATTTTGTCAGCCATTTCTGACATCACGCTGCACTGTACTATGAGGAAACGGTACTAATTATGTGAAACTATTGGTAAACCGTAAACATTTGTCAGGAGGCAATAGGATAAAGACTTCCGGCTCCTCGGGCTGGTGCGAATATTTCAATGTCCGTATGTGCCAAACCGTTGGTTTGTGACACACCTTTACGCGTCTCTCGTTCGCTGCGCTCGCACGAAAGCTATAGCCTAACCTAAAACCAATCCATCTTGCGTTCGTTATTCGATATGGTGGCGACATATTTCAAATTTGCGAACGTGTCGGATCGGTTGTGAGGATGGACTAGATTTTTTCGAGCGAGCGGAGCGAGCGAGCAACGATCACAATTTCCAACCTATACATACACCTTATATTGCCTTGCATATATGTCGTGTTATTACCTAATTTTGTCTGCCATTTCGGACATCACATTGCACTGTACTATGAGGAAACGGTACTAATTATGTGAAACTGTTGGTAAACCGTAAACATTTGTCAGAAGGCAATAGGATAAAGACTTCCGGCTCCTCGGGCTGGTGCGAATATTTCAATGTCCGTATGTGCCAAACCGTTGTTTTATGACACACCTTTAAGCGTCTCTCGCTCGCTGCGCTCGTTCGAAAACTATAGCCTAACCTAAAACCAATCCATCTTCCGTTCATTATTCGATATGGTGGCGACATATTTCAAATTTGCGAACGTGTGGGATCGGTTGTGAGGTTGGACTAGATTTTTACGAGCGAGCGGAGCGAGCGAGCAACGGTCACAATTTCCAAGCTATACATATACCTTATATTGCCTTCCATATATTTCGTGTTATTACCAAATTTTGTCAGCCATTTCGGACATCACATTGCACTGTACTATGTGGAAATAGTACTATTTATGCGAAACTATTGGTAAACTGTAAACATTTGTCAGTAGCAATAGGATAAAGACTTCCGGCTCCTCGGGCTGGTGCGAATATTTCAATGTCCGTATGTGCCAAACCGATGGATTGTGACACACCTCTCCGCGTCCCTCGCTAGCCGTGCTCGTTCGAAAGCTATAGCCTAACCTAAAACCAATCCAGCTTCCGTTCATTATTTGATATGGTGGCGACATGTCTCGAATTTGCGAACGTGTCGGATCGGTTGTGAGGTTGGACCAGATTTTTACGAGCGAGCGGAGCGAGCGAGCAACGGTCACAATTTCCAAGCTATACATATACCTTATATTGCCTTCCATATATTTCGTGTTATTACCTAATTTTGTCTGCCATTTCGGACATCACATTGCACTGTACTATGAGGAAACGGTACTAATTATGTGAAACTGTTGGTAAACCGTAAACATTTGTCAGAAGGCAATAGGATAAAGACTTTCGGCTCCTCGGGCTGGTGCGAATATTTCAATGTCCGCATGTGCCAAGCCGTTGGTTTGTGACACACCTTTACGCGTCTCTCGCTCGCTGCGCTCGCACGAAAGCTATAGCCTAACCTAAAACCAATCCATCTTCCGTTCATTATTCGATATGGTGGCGAAATGTTTCGAATTTGCGAACGTGTGGGATCGGTTGTGAGGTTGGACCAGATTTTTACGAGCGAGCGGAGCGAGCGTGCAACGGTCACAATTTCCAAGCTATACATATACCTTATATTGCCTTGCTTATATTTCGTGCTAGTACCTAATTTTGTCAGCGATTTCGGACATCACATTGCTCTGTACTATGAGGAAACGGTACTAACTATGTGAAACTATTGGTAAACCGTAAACATTTGTCAGAAGGCAATAGGATAAAGACTTTCGGCTCCTCGGGCTGGTGCGAATATTTCAATGTCCGTATGTGCCAAACCGTTGGTATGTGACACACCTTTACGCGGCTCTCGCTCGCTGTGCTCGCTCGAAAGATATAGCCTAACCTAAAAACAATCCCTCGTGCGTTAGTCATTCGACATGAAGGCGACTTATTTCAAATTTGGGAACGTGTCGGATCGAATGTGAGGTTGGACCAGATTTTTACGAGCGAGCGGAGCGAGCGAGCAACGGTCACAATTTCCAAGCTATACATATACCATATATTGCCCTGCATATATTTCGTGTTATTACCTAATATTGTCATCCATTTCGGACATCACATTGTACTGTACTATGTGGAAATAGTACTATTTATGTGAAACTATTCATAAACTGTAAACATTTGTCAGTAGGCAATAGGATAAAGACTTCCGCCTCCTCGGGCTGGTGCGTATGTTTCAATGTCCGTATGTGCCAAACCGTTGGTATGTGACACACATTTACGCGTCGCTCGCTCGCTGCGCTCGCTCGAAGACTATAGCCTAAGCTAAAACCAATCCGCCTTGCGTTCATTATTCGATATGGTGGCGGCATATTTCAAATTTGCGAACGTGACGGATCGGTTGTGAGGTTGGACTAGATTTTTACGAGCGAGCGGAGCGAGCGAGCAACGGTCACAATTTCCAAGCTATACATATACCTTATATTGCCTTGCTTATATTTCTTATTATTACCTACTATTGTCAGCCATTTTGGACATCACATTGCACTGTTATATGTGGAAATAGTACTACTTATGTGAAACTATTCATAAACTGTAAGCATTTGTCAGTAGGCAATAGGATAAAGACTTCCGGCTCCTCGGGCTGCTGCGAATGTTTTAATGTCCGTATGTGCCAAACCGTTGGTATGTGACACACATTTACGCGTCGCTCGCTCGCTGCGCTCGCTCGAAGACTATAGCCTAACCTAAAACCAATCCGCCTTGCGTTCATTATTCGATATGGTGGCGACATATTTCAAATTTACGAACGTGTCGGATCGGTTGTGAGGTTGGACAAGATTTTTACTAGCGAGCGGAGCGAGCGAGCAACGGTCACAATTTCCAAGCTATACATATACCTTATATTGCCTTGCATATATTTCGTGTTATTACCTAATTTTGTCAGCCATTTCGGACATCACATTGCACTGTACTATGAGGAAACGATACTAATTATGTGAAACTATTAGTAAACCGTAAACATTTGTCAGAAGGCAATAGGATAAAGACTTCCGGCTCCTCGGGCTGGTGCGAATATTTCAATGTCCGTATGTGCCAAACCGATGGATTGTGACACACCTTTACGCGTCTCTCGCTCGCTGCGCTCGCTCGAAAGATATAGCCTAACCTAAAAACAATCCCTCGTGCGTTAGTCATTCGACATGAAGGCGACTTATTTCAAATTTGGGAACGTGTCGGATCGAATGTGAGGTTGGACCAGATTTTTACGAGCGAGCGGAGCGAGCGTGCAGCAGTCACAATTTACAAGCTATACATATACCTTATATTGCCTTGCATATATTTCGTGTTATTACCTAATTTTGTCAGCCATTTCGGACATCACATTGCACTGTACTATGAGGAAACGATACTAATTATGTGAAACTATTAGTAAACCGTAAACATTTGTCAGAAGGCAATAGGATAAAGACTTCCGGCTCCTCGGGCTGGTGCGAATATTTCAATGTCCGTATGTGCCAAACCGTTGGTATGTGACACACATTTACTCGTCGCTCGCTCGCGGCGCTCGCTCGAAAACTATAGCCTAACCTAAAACCAATCCATCTTGCGTTCATTATTCGATATGGTGGCAACATATTTCAAATTTGCGAACGTGACGGATCGGTTGTGAGGTTGGACTAGATATTTACGAGCGAGCGAAGCGAGCGAGCAACGGTCACAATTTCCAAGCTATACATATACCATATATTGCCTTGCATAGTTTTCGTGCTAGTACCTAATTTTGTCTGCCATTTCGGACATCACATTGCACTGTACTATGAGGAAACGGTACTAACTATGTGAAACTGTTGGTAAACCGTAAACACATGTCAGAAGGCAATAGGATAAAGACTTTCGGCTCCTCGGGCTGGTGCGAATATTTCAATGTCCGTATGTGCCAAACCGTTGGTTTGTGACACACCTTTACGCGTCTCTCGCTCGCTGCGCTCGCTCGAGAGCTATAGCCTAACCTAAAAACAATCCCTTTTGCGTTAGTCATTCAACATGAAGGCGACTTATTTCAAATTTGGGAACCTGTCGGATCGAATGTGATGTTGGACTGGATTTTTACGAGCAACCGGAGCGAGCGAGCAACGGTCACAATTTCCAAGCTATACATGTACCATATATTGCCTTGCATATATTTCGTGTTATTACTTAATTTTGTCAGCCATTTCGGATATCACATTGCACTGTACTATGTGGAAATAGTACTATTTATGTGAAACTATTCATAAACTGTAAACATGTGTCGGTAGGCAATAGGATAAATACTTCCGGCTCCTCGGGCTGGTGCGAATATTTCAATGTCCGTATGTGCCAAACCGTTGCTTTATGACACACCTTTACGCGTCTCTCGCTCGCTGCGCTCGTTCGAAAACTATAGCCTAACCTAAAACCAATCCATCTTGCGTTCATTATTCGATATGATGGCGATATATTTCAAATTTGCGAACGTGTGGGATCGGTTGTGAGGTTTGACCAGATTTTTACGAGCGAGCGGAGCGAGCGTGCAACGGTCACAATTTCCAAGCTATACATATACCTTATATTGCCTTGCTTATATTTCTTATTATTACCTACTTTTGTCAGCCATTTTGGACATCACATTGCACTGTTATATGTGGAAATAGTACTATTTATGTGAAACTATTCATAAACTGTAAGCATTTGTCAGAAGGCAATAGGATAAAGACTTCCGGCTCCTCGGGCTGCTGCGAATGTTTCAATGTCCGTATGTGCCAAACCGTTGGTATGTGACACACATTTACGCGTCGCTCGCTCGCTGCGCTCGCTCGAAGACTATAGCCTAACCTAAAACCAATCCATCTTGCGTTCATTATTCGATATGGTGGCGACATATTTCAAATTTGCGAACGTGACGGATCGGTTGTGAGGTTCGACTAGATTTTTACGAGCGAGCGGAGCGAGCGAGCAGCGGTCACAATTTCCAAGCTATACATATACCATATATTGCCTTGCATAGTTTTCGTGCTAGTACCTAATTTTGTCTGCCATTTCGGACATCACATTGCACTGTACTATGAGGAAACGGTACTAACTATGTGAAACTGTTGGTAAACCGTAAACACTTGTCAGAAGGCAATAGGATAAAGACTTTCGGCTCCTCGGGCTGGTGCGAATATTTCAATGTCCGTATGTGCCAAACCGTTGGTTTGTGACACACCTTTACGCGTCTCTCGCTCGCTGCGCTCGCTCGAAAGCTATAGCCTAACCTAAAAACATTCCCTCTTGCGTTAGTCATTCAACATGAAGGCGACTTATTTCAAATTTGGGAACCTGTCGGATCGAATGTGATATTGGACTGGATTTTTACGAGCAAGCGGAGCGAGCGAGCAACGGTCACAATTTCCAAGCTATACATGTACCATATATTGCCTTGCATATATTTCGTGTTATTACTTAATTTTGTCAGCCATTTCGGATATCACATTGCACTGTACTATGTGGAAATAGTACTATTTATGTGAAACTATTCATAAACTGTAAACATGTGTCGGTAGGCAATAGGATAAATACTTCTGGCTCCTCGGGCTGGTGCGAATATTTCAATGTCCGTATGTGCCAAACCGTTGCTTTATGACACACCTTTACGCGTCTCTCGCTCGCTGCGCTCGTTCGAAAACTATAGCCTAACCTAAAACCAATCCATCTTGCGTTCATTATTCGATATGATGGCGATATATTTCAAATTTGCGAACGTGTGGGATCGGTTGTGAGGTTGGACCAGATTTTTACGAGCGAGCGGAGCGAGCGTGCAACGGTCACAATTTCCAAGCTATACATATACCTTATATTGCCTTGCTTATATTTCTTATTATTACCTACTTTTGTCAGCCATTTTGGACATCACATTGCACTGTTATATGTGGAAATAGTACTATTTATGTGAAACTATTCATAAACTGTAAGCATTTGTCAGAAGGCAATAGGATAAAGACTTCCGGCTCCTCGGGCTGCTGCGAATGTTTCAATGTCCGTATGTGCCAAACCGTTGGTATGTGACACACATTTACGCGTCGCTCGGTCGCTGCGCTCGCTCGAAGACTATAGCCTAACCTAAAACCAATCCATCTTGCGTTCATTATTCGATATGGTGGCGACATATTTCAAATTTGCGAACGTGACGGATCGGTTGTGAGGTTGGACTAGATTTTTACGAGCGGGCGGAGCGAGCGAGCAGCGGTCACAATTTCCAAGCTATACATATACCATATATTGCCTTGCATAGTTTTCGTGCTAGTACCTAATTTTGTCTGCCATTTCGGACATCACATTGCACTGTACTATGAGGAAACGGTACTAATTATGTGAAACTGTTGGTAAACCGTAAACATTTGTCAGAAGGCAATAGGATAAAGACTTTCGGCTCCTCGGGCTGGTGCGAATATTTCAATGTCCGTTTGTGCCAAACCGTTGGTTTGTGACACACCTTTACGCGTCTCTCGCTCGCTGCGCTCGCTCGAAAGCTATAGCCTAACCTAAAAACAATCCCTCTTGCGTTAGTCATTCGACATGAAGGCGACTTATTTCAAATTTGGGAACGTGACGGATCGGTTGTGAGGTTGGACTAGATTTTTACGAGCGAGCGGAGCGAGCGAGCAACGGTCACAATTTCCAAGCTATACATATACCTTATATTGCCTTGCTTATATTTCTTATTATTACCTACTATTGTCAGCCATTTTGGACATCACATTGCACTGTTATATGTGGAAATAGTACTACTTATGTGAAACTATTCATAAACTGTAAACATTTGTCAGAAGGCAATAGGATAAAGACTTCCGGCTCCTCGGGCTGGTGTGAATATTTCAATGTCCGTGTGTGCCAAACCGTTGGTTTGTGACACACCTTTACGCGTCTCTCGCTCGCCGCGCTCGCACGAAAGCTATAGCCTAACCTAAAACCAATCCATCTTCCGTTCATTATTGGATATGCTGGCGACATATTTCAAATTTGCGAACGTGTCGGATCGCTTGTGAGGTTGGACCAGATTTTTACGAGCGAGCGGAGCGAGCGTGCAGCGGTCACAATTTCCAAGCTATACATATACCTTATATTGCCTTGCATATATTTCGTGTTATTACTTAATTTTGTCAGCCATTTCGGACATCACATTGCACTGTACTATGAGGAAATAGTACTATTTATGTGAAACTATTCATAAACTGTAAACATGTGTCGGTAGGCAATAGGATACATACTTCCGGCTCTTCGGGCTGGTGCGAATATTTCAATGTCCGTATGTGCCAAACCGTTGGTTTATGACACAACTTTACGCGTCTCTCGCTCGCTGCGCTCGCACGAAATCTATAGCCTAACCTAAAACCAATCCATCTTCCGTTCATTATTCGATATGGTGGCGACATGTTTCGAATTTGCGAACGTGTGGGATCGGTTGTGAGTTTGGACTAGATTTTTACGAGCGAGCGGAGCGAGCGAGCAACGGTCACAATTTCCAAGCTATACATATACCATATATTGTCTTGTATATATTTCGTGCTTGTACCTAATTTTGTCAGCCATTTCGGACATCACGTTGCACTGTACTATGAGGAAACGGTACTAATTATGTGAAACTGTTGGTAAACCGTAAACATTTGTCAGAAGGCAATAGGATAATGACTTTCGGCTCCACGGGCTGGTGCGAATATTTCAATGTCCGTATGTGCCAAACCGTTGGTTTGTGACACACCTTTACGCGTCTCTCGCTCGCTGCGCTCGCTCGAAAGCTATAGCCTAACCTAAAAACAATCCCTCTTGCGTTAGTCATTCGACATGAAGGCGACTTATTTCAAATTTGGGAACGTGTCGGATCGAATGTGAGGGTGGACTGGATTTTTTCGAGCAAGCGGAGCGAGCGAGCAACGGTCACAATTTCCAAGCTATACATATACCATATACTGCCTTGCATATATTTCGTGCTAGTACCTAATTTTGTCAGCCATTTCGGACATCACGTTGCACTGTACTATGAGGAAACGGTACTAATTATGTGCAACTATTAGTAAACCGTAAACATTTGTCAGAAGGCAATAGGATAAAGACTTCCGGCTCCTCGGGCTGGTGTGAATATTTCAATGTCCGTGTGTGCCAAACCGTTGGTTTGTGACACACCTTTACGCGTCTCTCGCTCGCTGCGCTCGCACGAAATCTATAGCCTAACCTAAAACCAATCCATCTTCCGTTCATTATTCGATATGGTGGCGACATGTTTCGAATTTGCGAACGTGTGGGATCGGTTGTGAGTTTGGACTAGATTTTTACGAGCGAGCGGAGCGAGCGAGCAACGGTCACAATTTCCAAGCTATACATATACCATATATTGCCTTGCATAGTTTTCGTGCTAGTACCTAATTTTGTCAGCCATTTCGGACATCACGTTGCACTGTACTATGAGGAAACGGTACTAATTATGTGAAACTGTTGGTAAACCGTAAACATTTGTCAGAAGGCAATAGGATAATGACTTTCGGCTCCACGGGCTGGTGCGAATATTTCAATGTCCGTATGTGCCAAACCGTTGGTTTGTGACACACCTTTACGCGTCTCTCGCTCGCGGCGCTCGCTCGAAAACTATAGCCTAACCTAAAACCAATCCATCTTGCGTTCATTATTCGATATGATGGCGACATATTTCAAATTTGCGAACGTGACGGATCGGTTGTGAGGTTGGACTAGATTTTTACGAACGAGCGGAGCGAGCGAGCAACGGTCACAATTTCCAAGCTATACATATACCATATATTGCCTTGCATAGTTTTCGTGCTAGTACCTAATTTTGTCTGCCATTTCGGACATCACGTTGCACTGTACTATGAGGAAACGGTACTAATTATGTGAAACTGTTGGTAAACCGTAAACATTTGTCAGAAGGCAATAGGATAATGACTTTCGGCTCCACGGGCTGGTGCGAATATTTCAATGTCCGTATGTGCCAAACCGTTTGTTTGTGACACACCTTTACGCGTCTCTCGCTCGCTGCGCTCATACGAAAGCTATAGCCTAACCTAAAACCAATCCATCTTCCGTTCATTATTCGATATGGTGGCGACATGTTTCGAATTTGCGAACGTGTGGGATCGGTTGTGAGTTTGGACTAGATTTTTACGAGCGAGCGGAGCGAGCGAGCAACGGTCACAATTTCCAAGCTATACATATACCATATATTGCCTTGCATAGTTTTCATGCTAGTACCTAATTCTGTCAGTCATTTCGGACATCACATTGCACTGTACTATGTGGAAATAGTACTATTTATGTGAAACTATTCATAAACTGTAAACATTTGTCAGTAGGCAATAGGATAAAGACTTCCGCCTCCTCGGGCTGGTGCGAATGTTTCAATGTCCGTATGTGCCAAACCGTTGGTTTGTGACACACATTTACGCGTCGCTCGCTCGCTGCGCTCGCTCGAAAACTATAGCCTAACCTAAAACCAAACCATCTTGCGCTCATTATTCGATATGGTGGCGACATATTTCAAATTTGCGAACGTGACGGATCGGTTGTGAGGTTGGACTAGATTTTTACGAACGAGCGGAGCGAGCGAGCAACGGTCACAATTTCCAAGCTATACATATACCATATATTGCCTTGCATAGTTTTCGTGCTAGTACCTAATTTTGTCTGCCATTTCGGACATCACATTGCACTGTACTATGAGGAAATAGTACTATTTCTGTGAAACTATTCATAAACTGTAAACATGTGTCGGTAGGCAATAGGATAAAGTCTTCCGGCTCCTCGGGCTGGTGCGAATATATCAATGTCCGTATGTGCCAAACCGATGGTTTGTGACACACCTTTACGCGTCTCTCGTTCGCTGCGCTCGCACGAAAGCTATAGCCGAACATAAAACCAATCCATCTTCCGTTCATTATTCGATATGGTGGCGACATATTTCAAATTTGCGAACGTGTCGGATCGGTTGTGAGGTTGGACTAGATTTTTACGAGCGAGCGGAGCGAGCGAGCAACGGTAACAATTTCCAAGCTATACATATACCATATATTGTCTTGCATATATTTCGTGCTTGTACCTAATTTTGTCAGCCATTTCAGACATCACGTTGCACTGTACTATGAGGAAACGGTACTAATTATGTGAAACTATGGGTAAACCGTAAACATTTGTCAGAAGGCAATAGGATAAAGACTTCCGGCTCCTCGGGCTGGTGCGAATATTTCAATGTCCGTATGTGCCAAACCGTTGGTTTATGACACACCTTTACGCGTCTCTCGTTCGCTGCGCTCGCACGAAAGCTATAGCCTAACCTAAAACCAATCCATCTTCCGTTCATTATTCGATATGGTGGCGACATATTTCAAATTCGCGAACGTGTCGGATCGGTTGTGGGGTTGGACTAGATTTTTATGAGCGAGCGGAGCGAGCGAGCAACGGTCACAATTTCCAAGCTATACATATACCATATATTGTCTTGCATATATTTCGTGCTTGTACCTAATTTTGTCAGCCATTTCGGACATCACGTTGCACTGTACTATGAGGAAACGGTACTAATTATGTGAAACTATTGGTAAACCGTAAACATTTGTCAGAAGGCAATAGGATAAAGTCTTCCGGCTCCTCGGGCTGGTGCGAATATATCAATGTCCGTATGTGCCAAACCGATGGTTTGTGACACACCTTTACGCGTCTCTCGTTCGTTGCGCTCGCACGAAAGCTATAGCCGAACCTAAAACCAATCCATCTTCCGTTCATTATTCGATATGGTGGCGACATATTTCAAATTTGCGAACGTGTCGGATCGGTTGTGAGGTTGGACTAGATTTTTTCGAGCGAGCGGAGCGAGCGACCAACGATCACAATTTCCAACCTATACATACACCTTATATTGCCTTGCATATATGTCGTGTTATTACCTAATTTTGTCAGCCATTTCGGACATCACATTGCATTGTACTATGTGGAAATAGTACTATTTATGTGAAACTATTCATAAACTGTAAACATGTGTCGGTAGGCAATAGGATAAATACTTCCGGTTCCTCGGGCTGGTGCGAATATTTCAATGTCCGTATGTGCCAAACCGTTGGTTTATGACACACCTATACGCGTCTCTCGCTCGCTGCGCTCGCACGAAAGCTATAGCCTAACCTAAAACCAATCCATCTTCCGTTCATTATTCGATGTGGTGGTGACATATTTCAAATTTGCGAACGTGTGGGATCGGTTGTGAGGTTGGACTAGATTTTTACGAGCGAGCGGAGCGTGCGAGCAACGGTCACAATTTCCAAGCTATACATACACCTTATATTGCCTTCCATATATTTCGTGTTATTACCTAATTTTGTCAGCCATTTCGGACATCACATTGCATTGTACTATGTGGAAATAGTACTATTTATGTGAAACTATTCATAAACTGTAAACATGTGTCGGTAGGCAATAGGATAAATACTTCCGGTTCCTCGGGCTGGTGCGAATATTTCAATGTCCGTATGTGCCAAACCGTTGGTTTATGACACACCTTTACGCGTCTCTCGCTCGCGGCGCTCGCTCGAAAACTATAGCCTAACCTAAAACCAATCCATCTTGCGTTCATTATTCGATATGGTGGCGACATATTTCAAATTTGCGAACGTGTCGGATCGGTTGTGAGGTTGGACTAGATTTTTTCGAGCGAGCGGAGCGAGCGAGCAACGATCACAATTTCCAACCTATACATACACCTTATATTGCCTTGCATATATGTCGTGTTATTACCTAATTTTGTCAGCCATTTCGGACATCACATTGCATTGTACTATGTGGAAATAGTACTATTTATGTGAAACTATTCAAAAACTGTAAACATGTGTCGGTAGGCAATAGGATAAATACTTCCGGTTCCTCGGGCTGGTGCGAATATTTCAATGTCCGTATGTGCCAAACCGTTGGTTTATGACACACCTATACGCGTCACTCGCTCGCTGCGCTCGCACGAAAGCTATAGCCTAACCTAAAACCAATCCATCTTCCGTTCATTATTCGATATGGTGGCGACATATTTCAAATTTGCGAACGTGTGGGATCGGTTGTGAGGTTGGACTAGATTTTTACGAGCGAGCAGAGCGTGCGAGCAACGGTCACAATTTCCAAGCTATACATATACCTTATATTGCCTTCCATATATTTCGTGTTATTACCTAATTTTGTCAGCCATTTCGGACATCACATTGCACTGTACTATGAGGTAATAGTACTATTTATGTGAAACTATTGGTAAACCGTAAACATTTGTCAGAAGGCAATAGGATAAAGTCTTCCGGCTCCTCGGGCTGGTGCGAATATATCAATGTCCGTATGTGCCAAACCGATGGTTTGTGACACACCTTTACGCGTCTCTCGTTCGCTGCGCTTGCACGAAAGCTATAGCCTAACCTAAAACCAATCCATCTTCCGTTCATTATTCGATATGGTGGCGACATATTTCAAATTTGCGAACGTGTCGGATCGGTTGTGAGGTTGGACTAGATTTTTTCGAGCGAGCGGAGCGAGCGAGCAACGATCACAATTTCCAACCTATACATACACCTTATATTGCCTTGCATATATGTCGTGTTATTACCTAATTTTGTCAGCCATTTCGGACATCACATTGCATTGTACTATGTGGAAATAGTACTATTTATGTGAAACTATTCATAAACTGTAAACATGTGTCGGTAGTCAATAGGATAAATACTTCCGGCTCCTCGGGCTGGTGCGAATATTTCAATGTCCGTATGTGCCAAACCGTTGGTTTATGACACACCTATACGCGTCGCTCGCTCGCTGCGCTCGCTCGAAGACTATAGCCTAACCTAAAACCAATCCATCTTGCGTTCATTATTCGATATGATGGCGACATATCTCAAATTTGCGAACGTGTCGGATCGCTTGTGAGGTTGGACTAGATTTTTACGAGCGAGCGGAGCGAGCGAGCAACGGTCACAGTTTCCAAGCTATACATATACCATATATTGTCTTGCATATATTTCGTGCTTGTACCTAATTTTGTCAGCCATTTCGGACATCACGTTGCACTGTACTATGAGGAAACGGTACTAATTATGTGAAACTATTGGTAAACCGTAAACATTTGTCAGAAGGCAATAGGATAAAGACTTCCGGCTCCTCGGGCTGGTGCGAATATTTCAATGTCCGTATGTGCCTAACCGTTGGTTTATGACACACCTTTACGCGTCTCTCGCTCGCGGCGCTCGCTCGAAAACTATAGCCTAACCTAAAACCAATCCATCTTCCGTTCATTATTCGATATGGTGGCGACATATTTCAAATTTGCGAACGTGTCGGATCGATTGTGAGGTTGGACTAGATTTATACGAGCGAGCGGAGCGAGCGAGCAACGGTCACAATTTCCAAGCTATACATATACCATATATTGTCTTGCATATATTTCGTGCATGTACCTAATTTTGTCAGCCATTTCGGACATCACGTTGCACTGTACTATGAGGAAACGGTACTAATTATGTGAACCTATTGGTAAACCGTAAACATTTGTCAGAAGGCAATAGGATAAAGACTTTCGGCTCCGCGGGCTGGTGCGAATATTTCAATGTCCGTATGTGACAAACCGTTGGTTTGTGACACACCTTTACGCGTCTCTCGCTCGCTGCGCTCGCACGAAAGCTATAGCCTAACCTAAAACCAATCCATCTTCCGTTCATTATTCGATATGGTGGCGACATATTTCAAATTTGCGAACGTGTCGGATCGATTGTGAGGTTGGACTAGATTTATACGAGCGAGCGGAGCGAGCGAGCAACGGTCACAATTTCCAAGCTATACATATACCTTATATTGCCTTCCATATATTTCGTTTTATTACCTAATTTTGTCAGCCATTTCGGACATCACATTGGACTGTACTATGAGGAAATAGTACTATTTATGTGAAACTATTCATAAACTGTAAACATGTGTCGGTAGGCAATAGGATAAATACTTCCGGCTCCTCGGGCTGGTGCGAATATTTCAATGTCCGTATGTGCCAAACCGTTGGTTTATGACACACCTTTACGCGTCTCTCGCTCGCGGCGCTCGCTCGAAAACTATAGCCTAACCTAAAACCAATCCATCTTGCGTTCATTATTCGATATGGTGGCGACATATTACAAATTTGCGAACGTGTCGGATCGGTTGTGAGGTTGGACTAGATTTTTTCGAGCGAGCGGAGCGAGCGAGCAACGATCACAATTTCCAACCTATACATACACCTTATATTGCCTTGCATATATGTCGTGTTATTACCTAATTTTGTCAGCCATTTCGGACATCACATTGCATTGTACTATGTGGAAATAGTACTATTTATGTGAAACTATTCAAAAACTGTAAACATGTGTCGGTAGGCAATAGGATAAATACTTCCGGTTCCTCGGGCTGGTGCGAATATTTCAATGTCCGTATGTGCAAAACCGTTGGTTTATGACACACCTATACGCGTCACTCGCTCGCTGCGCTCGCACGAAAGCTATAGCCTAACCTAAAACCAATCCATCTTCCGTTCATTATTCGATATGGTGGCGACATATTTCAAATTTGCGAACGTGTGGAATCGGTTGTGAGGTTGGACTAGATTTTTACGAGCGAGCGGAGCGTGCGAGCAACGGTCACAATTTCCATGCTATACATATACCTTATATTGCCTTCCATATATTTCGTGTTATTACCTAATTTTGTCAGCCATTTCGGACATCACATTGCACTGTACTATGAGGTAATAGTACTATTTATGTGAAACTATTGGTAAACCGTAAACATTTGTCAGAAGGCAATAGGATAAAGTCTTCCGGCTCCTCGGGCTGGTGCGAATATATCAATCTCCGTATGTGCCAAACCGATGGTTTGTGACACACCTTTACGCGTCTCTCGTTCGCTGCGCTTGCACGAAAGCTATAGCCTAACCTAAAACCAATCCATCTTCCGTTCATTATTCGATATGGTGGCGACATATTTCAAATTTGCGAACGTGTCGGATCGGTTGTGAGGTTGGACTAGATTTTTTCGAGCGAGCGGAGCGAGCGAGCAACGATCACAATTTCCAACCTATACATACACCTTATATTGCCTTGCATATATGTCGTGTTATTACCTAATTTTGTCGGCCATTTCGGACATCACATTGCATTGTACTATGTGGAAATAGTACTATTTATGTGAAACTATTCATAAACTGTAAACATGTGTCGGTAGGCAATAGGATAAATACTTCCGGCTCCTCGGGCTGGTGCGAATATTTCAATGTCCGTATGTGTCAAACCGTTGGTTTATGACACACCTATACGCGTCGGTCGCTCGCTGCGCTCGATCGAAGACTATAGCCTAACCTAAAACCAATCCATCTTGCGTTCATTATTCGATATGATGGCGACATATCTCAAATTTGCGAACGTGTCGGATCGCTTGTGAGGTTGGACTAGATGTTTACGAGCGAGCGGAGCGAGCGAGCAACGGTCACAATTTCCAAGCTATACATATACCATATATTGTCTTGCATATATTTCGTGCTTGTACCTAATTTTGTCAGCCATTTCGGACATCATGTTGCACTGTACTATGAGGAAACGGTACTAATTATGTGAAACTATGGGTAAACCGTAAACATTTGTCAGAAGGCAATAGGATAAAGACTTCCGGCTCCTCGGGCTGGTGCGAATATTTCAATGTCCGTATGTGCCAAACCGTTGGTTTGTGACACAGCTTTACGCGTCTCTCGTTCGCTGCGCTCACACGAAAGCTATAGCCTAACCTAAAACCAATCCATTTTCCCTTCATTATTCGATATGGTGGCGACATATTTCAAATTTGCGAACGTGTCGGATCGGTTGTGGGGTTGGACTAGATTTTTATGAGCGAGCGGAGCGAACGAGCAACGGTCACAATTTCCAAGCTATACATATACCATATATTGTCTTGCATATATTTCGTGCTTGTACCTAATTTTGTCAGCCATTTCGGACATCACGTTGCACTGTACTATGAGGAAACGGTACTAATTATGTGAAACTATTGGTAAACCGTAAACATTTGTCAGAAGGCAATAGGATCAAGTCTTCCGGCTCCTCGGGCTGGTGCTAATATATCAATGTCCGTATGTGCCAAACCGATGGTTTGTGACACACCTTTACGCGTCTCTCGTTCGCTGCGCTCGCACGAAAGCTATAGCCGAACCTAAAACCAATCCATCTTCCGTTCATTATTCGATATGGTGGCGACATATTTCAAATTTGCGAACGTGTCGGATCGGTTGTGAGGTTGGACTAGATTTTTTCGAGCGAGCGGAGCGAGCGAGCAACGATCACAATTTCCAACCTATACATACACCTTATATTGCCTTGCATATATGTCGTGTTATTACCTAATTTTGTCAGCCATTTCGG
Source organism: Bombus affinis (assembly GCF_024516045.1). NCBI lineage: Eukaryota > Metazoa > Arthropoda > Insecta > Hymenoptera > Apidae > Bombus > Bombus affinis. The sequence continues at coordinate 25,683 of NW_026109234.1, forward strand.
ACATCACATTGCATTGTACTATGTTGAAATAGTACTATTTATGTGAAACTATTCATAAACTGTAAACATGTGTCGGTAGGCAATAGGATAAATACTTCCGGTTCCTCGGGCTGGTGCGAACATTTCAATGTCCGTATGTGCCAAACCGATGGTTTGTGACACACCTTTACGCGTCTCTCGTTCGCTGCGCTTGCACGAAAGCTAGAGCCTAACCTAAAACCAATCCATCTTCCGTTTATTATTCGATATGGTGGCGACATATTTCAAATTTGCGAACGTTTGGGATCGGTTGTGAGGTTGGACTAGATTTTTACGAGCGAGCGGAGCGAGCGAGCAACGGTCACAATTTGCAAGCTATACATATACCTTATATTGCCTTCCATATATTTCGTGTTGTTACCTAATTTTGTCAGCCATTTCGGACATCACATTGCACTGTACTATGAGGAAATAGTACTATTTATGTGAAACTATTCATAAACTGTAAACATGTGTCGGTAGGCAATAGGATAAATACTTCCGGCTCCTCGGGCTGGTGCGAATATTTCAATGTCCGTATGTGCCAAACCGTTGCTTTATGACACACCTTTACGCGTCTCTCGTTCGCTGCGCTCGCACGAAAGCTATAGCCTAACCTAAAACCAATCCATCTTCCGTTCATTATTCGATATGGTGGCGACATATTTCAAATTTGCGAACGTGTCGGATCGGTTGTGAGGTTGGACTAGATTTTTTCGAGCGAGCGGAGCGAGCGAGCAACGATCACAATTTCCAACCGATACATACACCTTATATTGCCTTGCCTATATGTCGTGTTATTACCTAATTTTGTCTGCCATTTCGGACATCACATTGCACTGTACTATGAGGAAACGGTACTAATTATGTGAAACTGTTGGTAAACCGTAAACATTTGTCAGAAGGCAATAGGATAAATACTTTCGGCTCCTCGGGCTGGTGCGAATATTTCAATGTCCGTATGTGACAAACCGTTGGTTTGTGACACACCTATACGCGTCACTCGCTCGCTGCGCTCGCTCGAAAACTATAGCCTAACCTAAAACCAATCCATCTTGCGTTCATTATTCGATATGATGGCGACATATTTCAAATTTGCGAACGTGTCGGATCGGTTGTGAGGTTGGACTAGATTTTTACGAGCGAGCGGAGCGAGCGAGCAACGATCACAATTTCCAACCTATACATACACCTTATATTGCCTTGCATATATGTCGTGTTATTACCTAATTTTGTCAGCCATTTCGGACATCACATTGCATTGTGCTATGTGGAAATAGTACTGTTTATGTGAAACTATTCATAAGCTGTAAACATGTGTCGGTAGGCAATAGGATAAATACTTCCGGCTCCTCGGGCTGGTGCGAATATTTCAATGTCCGTATGTGCCAAACCGTTGGTTTATGACACACCTATACGCGTCGCTCGCTCGCTGCGCTCGCTCGAAGACTATAGCCTAACCTAAAACCAATCCATCTTGCGTTCATTATTCGATATGATGGCGACATATTTCAAATTTGCGAACGTGTCGGATCGCTTGTGAGGTTGGACTAGATTTTTACGAGCGAGCGGAGCGAGCGAGCAACGGTCAAAATTTCCAAGCTATACATATACCATATATTGTCTTGCATATATTTCGTGCTTGTACCTAATTTTGTCAGCCATTTCGGACATCACGTTGCACTGTACTATAAGGAAACGGTACTAATTATGTGAAACTATTGGTAAACCGTAAACATTTGTCAGAAGGCAATAGGATAAAGTCTTCCGGCTCCTCGGGCTGGTGCGAATATATCAATGTCCGTATGTGCCAAACCGATGGTTTGTGACACACATTTACGCGTCTCTCGTTCGCTGCACTCGCACGAAAGCTATAGCCGAACCTAAAACCAATCCACCTTCCGTTCATTATTCGATATGGTGGCGACATATTTCAAATTTGCGAACGTGTCGGATCGGTTGTGAGGTTGGACAAGATTTTTTCGAGCGAGCGGAGCGAGCGAGAAACGATCACAATTTCCAACCTATACATACACCTTATATTGCCTTGCATATATGTCGTGTTATTACCTAATTTTGTCAGCCATTTCGGACATCATATTGCATTGTACTATGTGGAAATAGTACTATTTATGTGAAACTATTCATAAACTGTAAACATGTGTCGGTAGGCAATAGGATAAATACTTCCGGTTACTCGGGCTGGTGCGAATATTTCAATGTCCGTATGTGCCAAACTGATGGTTTGTGACACACCTTTACGCGTCTCTCGTTCGCTGCGCTTGCACGAAAGCTAGAGCCTAACCTAAAACCAATCCATCTTCCGTTCATTATTCGATATGGTGGCGACATATTTCAAATTTGCGAACGTGTGGGATCGGTTGTGAGGTTGGACTAGATTTCTACGAGCGAGCGGAGCGAGCGAGCAACGGTCACAATTTCCAAGCTATACATATACCTTATATTGCCTTCCACATATTTCGTGTTGTTACCTAATTTTGTCAGCCATTTCGGACATCACATTGCACTGTACTATGAGGAAATAGTACTATTTATGTGAAACTATTCATAAACTGTAAACAAGTGTCGGTAGGCAAAAGGATAAATACTTGCGGTTCCTCGGGCTGGTGCGAATATTTCAATGTCCGTATGTGCCAAACCGTTGGTTTATGACACACCTATACGCGTCACTCGCTCGCTGCGCTCGCACGAAAGCTATAGCCTAACCTAAAACCAATCCATCTTGCGTTCATTATTCGATATGATGGCGACATATTTCAAATTTGCTAACGTGTGGGATCGGTTGTGAGGTTGGACTAGATTTTCACGAGCGAGCGGAGCGAGCGAGCAACGGTCACAATTTCCAGGCTATACATATACCATATATTGTCTTGCATATATTTCGTGCATGTACCTAATTTTGTCAGCCATTTCGGACATCACGTTGCACTGTAATATGAGGAAATAGTACTATTTATGTGAAACTATTGGTAAACCGTAAACATTTGTCAGAAGGCAATAGGATAAAGTCTTCCGGCTCCTCGGGCTGGTGCGAATATTTCAATGTCCGTATGTGCCAAACCGATGGTTTGTGACACACATTTACGCGTCTCTCGTTCGCTGCACTCGCACGAAAGCTATAGCCGAACCTAAAACCAATCCACCTTCCGTTCATTATTCGATATGGTGGCGACATATTTCAAATTTGCGAACGTGTGGGATCGGTTGTGAGGTTGGACTAGATTTCTACGAGCGAGCGGAGCGAGCGAGCAACGGTCACAATTTCCAAGCTATACATATACCTTATATTGCCTTCCACATATTTCGTGTTGTTACCTAATTTTGTCAGCCATTTCGGACATCACATTGCACTGTACTATGAGGAAATAGTACTATTTATGTGAAACTATTCATAAACTGTAAACAAGTGTCGGTAGGCAAAAGGATAAATACTTGCGGTTCCTCGGGCTGGTGCGAATATTTCAATGTCCGTATGTGCCAAACCGTTGGTTTATGACACACCTATACGCGTCACTCGCTCGCTGCGCTCGCACGAAAGCTATAGCCTAACCTAAAACCAATCCATCTTGCGTTCATTATTCGATATGATGGCGACATATTTCAAATTTGCTAACGTGTGGGATCGGTTGTGAGGTTGGACTAGATTTTCACGAGCGAGCGGAGCGAGCGAGCAACGGTCACAATTTCCAGGCTATACATATACCATATATTGTCTTGCATATATTTCGTGCATGTACCTAATTTTGTCAGCCATTTCGGACATCACGTTGCACTGTAATATGAGGAAATAGTACTATTTATGTGAAACTATTGGTAAACCGTAAACATTTGTCAGAAGGCAATAGGATAAAGTCTTCCGGCTCCTCGGGCTGGTGCGAATATTTCAATGTCCGTATGTGCCAAACCGTTGGTTTATGACACACCTTTACGCGTCTCTCGCTCGCGGCGCTCGCTCGAAAACTATAGCCTAACCTAAAACCAATCCATCTTGCGTTCATTATTCGATATGGTGGCGACATATTTCAAATTTGCGAACGTGTCGGATCGGTTGTGAGGTTGGACTAGATTTTTTCGAGCGAGCGGAGCGAGCGAGCAACGATCACAATTTCCAACTTATACATACACCTTATATTGCCTTGCATATATGTCGTGTTATTACCTAATTTTGTCAGCCATTTCGGACATCACATTGCATTGTACTATGTGGAAATAGTACTATTTATGTGAAACTATGGGTAAACCGTAAACATTTGTCAGAAGGCAATAGGATAAAGACTTCCGGCTCCTCGGGCTGGTGCGAATATTTCGATGTCCCTATGTGCCAAACCGTTGGTTTGTGACACACCTTTACGCGTCTCTCGTTCGCTGCGCTCGCACGAAAGCTATAGCCTAACCTAAGACCAATCCATCTTCCGTTCATTATTCGATATGGTGGCGACATATTTCAAATTTGCGAACGTGTCGGATCGGTTGTGGGGTTGGACTAGATTTTTATGAGCGAGCGGAGCGAGCGAGCAACGGTCACAATTTCCAAGCTATACATATACCATATATTGTCTTGCTTATATTTCGTGCTCGTACCTAATTTTGTCAGCCATTTCGGACATCACGTTGCACTGTACTATGAGGAAACGGTACTAATTATGTGAAACTATTGGTAAACCGTAAACATTTGTCAGAAGGCAATAGGATAAAGTCTTCCGGCTCCTCGGGCTGGTGCGAATATTTCAATGTCCGTATGTGCCAAACCGTTGGTTTATGACACACCTTTACGCGTCTCTCGCTCGCGGCGCTCGCTCGAAAGCTATAGCCTAACCTAAAACCAATCCATCTTCCGTTCATTATTCGATATGGTGGCGACATATTTCAAATTTGCGAACGTGTGGGATCGGTTGTGAGGTTGGACTAGATTTTTACGAGCGTGCGGAGCGTGCGAGCAACGGTCACAATTTCCAAGCTATACATATACCATATATTGTCTTGCTTATATTTCGTGCTCGTACCTAATTTTGTCAGCCATTTCGGACATCACGTTGCACTGTACTATGAGGAAACGGTACTAATTATGTGAAACTATTGGTAAACCGTAAACATTTGTCAGAAGGAAATAGGATAAATTCTTCCGGCTCCTCGGGCTGGTGCGAATATATCAATGTCCGTATGTGCCAAACCGATGGTTTGTGACACACCTTTACGCGTCTCTCGTTCGCTGCGCTCGCACGAAAGCTATAGCCGAACCTAAAACCAATCCATCTTCCGTTCATTATTCGATATGGTGGCGACATATTTCAAATTTGCGAACGTGTCGGATCGGTTGTGAGGTTGGACTAGATTTTTTCGAGCGAGCGGAGCGAGCGAGCAACGATCACAATTTCCAACCTATACATACACCTTATATTGCCTTGCCTATATGTCGTGTTATTACCTAATTTTGTCTGCCATTTCGGACATCACATTGGACTGTACTATGAGGAAACGGTACTAATTATGTGAAACTGTTGGTAAACCGTAAACATTTGTCAGAAGGCAATAGCATAAATACTTTCGGCTCCTCGGGCTGGTGCGAATATTTCAATGTCCGTATGTGACAAACCGTTGGTTTGTGACACACCTTTACGCGTCTGTCGCTCGCTGCGCTCGCACGAAAGCTATAGTCTAACCTAAAACCAATCCATCTTCCGTTCATTATTCGATATGGTGGCGACATATTTCAAATTTCCGAACGTGTCGGATCGGTTGTGAGGTTGGACTAGATTTATACGAGCGAGCGGAGCGAGCGAGCAACGATCACAATTTCCAACCTATACATACACCTTATATTGCCTTGCATATATGTCGTGTTATTACCTAATTTTGTCAGCCATTTCGGACATCACATTGCATTGTACTATGTGGAAATAGTACTATTTATGTGAAACTATTCATGTACTGTAAACATGTGTCGGTAGGCAATAGGATAAATACTTCCGGCTCCTCGGGCTGGTGCGAATATTTCAATGTCCGTATGTGCCAAACCGTTGGTTTATGACACACCTATACGCGTCGCTCGCTCGCTGCGCTCGCTCGAAGACTATAGCCTAACCTAAAACCAATCCATCTTGCGTTCATTATTCGATATGGTGGTGACGTATTTCAAATTTGCGAACGTGTGGGATCGATTGTGAGGTTGGACTAGATTTTTACGAGCGAGCGGAGCGAGCGAGCAACGGTCACAATTTCCAAGCTATACATATACCTTATATTGCCTTCCATATATTTCGTGTTATTACCTAATTTTGTCAGCCATTTCGGACATCACATTGCATTGTGCTATGTGGAAATAGTACTATTTATGTGAAACTATTCATAAACTGTAAACATGTGTCGGTAGGCAATAGGATAAATACTTCCGGCTCCTCGGGCTGGTGCGAATATTTCAATGTCCGTATGTGCCAAACCGTTGGTTTATGACACACCTTTACGCGTCTCTCGCTCGCGGCGCTCGCTCGAAAACTATAGCCTAACCTAAAACCAATCCATCTTGCGTTCATTATTCGATATGGTGGCGACATATTTCAAATTTGCGAACGTGTCGGATCGGTTGTGAGGTTGGACTAGATTTTTTCGAGCGAGCGGAGCGTGCGAGCAACGATCACAATTTCCAACCTATACATACACCTTATATTGCCTTGCATATATGTCGTGTTATTACCTAATTTTGTCAGCCATTTCGGACATCACATTGCATTGTGCTATTTGGAAATAGTACTATTTATGTGAAACTATTCATAAACTGTAAACATGTGTCGGTAGGCAATAGGATAAATACTTCCGGCTCCTCGTGCTGGTGCGAATATTTCAATGTCCGTATGTGCCAAACCGTTGGTTTATGACACACGTATACGCGTCGCTCGCTCGCTGCGCTCGCTCGAAGACTATAGCCTAACCTAAAACCAATCCATCTTGCGTTCATTATTCGATATGATGGCGACATATTTCAAATTTGCGAACGTGTCGGATCGCTTGTGAGGTTGGACTAGATTTTTACGAGCGAGCGGAGAGAGCGAGCAACGGTCACAATTTCCAAGCTATACATATACCATATATTGTCTTGCGTATATTTCGTGCTTGTACCTAATTTTGTCAGCCATTTCGGACATCACGTTGCACTGTACTATGAGGAAACGGTACTAATTATGTGAAACTATTGGTAAACCGTAAACATTTGTCAGAAGGCAATAGGATAAAGTCTTCCGGCTCCTCGGGCTGGTGCGAATATATCAATGTCCGTATGTGCCAAACCGATGGTTTGTGACACACCTTTACGCGTCTCTCGTTCGCTGCGCTCGCACGAAAGCTATAGCCGAACCTAAAACCAATCCATCTTCCGTTCATTATTCGATATGGTGGCGACATATTTCAAATTTGCGAATGTGTCGGATCGGTTGTGAGGTTGGACTAGATTTTTTCGAGCGAGCGGAGCGAGCTAGCAACGATCACAATTTCCAACCTATACATACACCTTATATTGCCTTGCATATATGTCGTGTTATTACCTAATTTTGTCAGCCATTTCGGACATCACATTGCATTGTACTATGTGGAAATAGTACTATTTATGTGAAACTATTCATAAACTGTAAACATGTGTCGGTAGGCAATAGGATAAATACTTCCGATTCCTCGGGCTGGTGCGAATATTTCAATGTCCGTATGTGCCAAACCGATGGTTTGTGACACACCTTTACGCGTCTCTCGTTCGCTGCGCTTGCACGAAAGCTATAGCCTAACCTAAAACCAATCCATCTTCCGTTCATTATTCGATATGGTGGCGACATATTTCAAATTTGCGAACGTGTGGGATCGGTTGTGAGGTTGGACTAGATTTTTACGAGCGAGCGGAGCGAGCGAGCACCGGTCACAATTTCCAAGCTATACATATACCTTATATTGCCTTCCATATATTTCGTGTTATTACCTAATTTTGTCAGCCATTTCGGACATCACATTGCACTGTACTATGAGGAAATAGTACTATTTATGTGAAACTATTCATAAACTGTAAACATGTGTCGGTAGGCAATAGGATAAATACTTCCGGTTCCTCGGGCTGGTGCGAATATTTCAATGTCCGTATGTGCCAAACCGATGGTTTGTGACACACCTTTACGCGTCTCTCGTTCGCTGCGCTCGCACGAAAGCTATAGCCTAACCTAAAACCAATCCATCTTCCGTTCATTATTCGATATGGTGGCGACATGTTTCGAATTTGCGAACGTGTGGGATCGGTTGTGAGGTTGGACCAGATTTTTTCGAGCGAGCAACGATCACAATTTCCAACCTATACATACACCTTATATTGCCTTCCATATATTTCGTGTTATTACCTAATTTTGTCAGCCATTTCGGACATCACATTGCACTGTACTATGAGGAAATAGTACTATTTATGTGAAACTATTCATAAACTGTAAACATGTGTCGGTAGGCAATAGGATAAATACTTCCGGCTCCTCGGGCTGGTGCGAATATTTCAATGTCCGTATGTGCCAAACCGTTGGTTTATGACACACCTTTACGCGTCTCTCGCTCGCGGCGCTCGCTCGAAAACTATAGCCTAACCTAAAACCAATCCATCTTGCGTTCATTATTCGATATGATGGCGACATATTTCAAATTTGCGAACGTGTGGGATCGGTTGTGAGGTTGGACTAGATTTTCACGAGCGAGCGGAGCGAGCGAGCAACGGTCACAATTTCCAAGCTATACATATACCATATATTGTCTTGCATATATTTCGTGCATGTACCTAATTTTGTCAGCCATTTCGGACATCACGTTGCACTGTAATATGAGGAAACGGTACTAATTATGTGAAACTATTGGTAAACCGTAAACATTTGTCAGAAGGCAATAGGATAAAGACTTCCGGCTCCTCGGGCGAATATTTCAATGTCCGTATGTGCCAAACCGTTGGTTTGTGACACACCTTTACGCGTCTCTCGTTCGCTGCGCTCGCACGAAAGCTATAGCCTAACCTAAAACCAATCCATCTTCCGTTCATTATTCGATATGGTGGCGACATATTTCAAATTTGCGAACGTGTCGGATCGGTTGTGGGGTTGGACTAGATTTTTATGAGCGAGCGGAGCGAGCGAGCAACGGTCACAATTTCCAAGCTATACATATACCATATATTGTCTTGCTTATATTTCGTGCTCGTACCTAATTTTGTCAGCCATTTCGGACATCACGTTGCACTGTACTATGAGGAAACGGTACTAATTATGTGAAACTATTGGTAAACAGTAAACATTTGTCAGACGGCAATAGGATAAAGTCTTCCGGCTCCTCGGGCTGGTGCGAATATATCAATGTCCGTATGTGCCAAACCGATGGTTTGTGACACACCTTTACGCGTCTCTCGTTCGCTGCGCTCGCACGAAAGCTATAGCCGAACCTAAAACCAATCCATCTTCCGTTCATTATTCGATATGGTGGCGACATATTTCAAATTTGCGAATGTGTCGGATCGGTTGTGAGGTTGGACTAGATTTTTTCGAGCGAGCGGAGCGAGCGAGCAACGATCACAATTTCCAACCTATACATACACCTTATATTGCCTTGCATATATGTCGTGTTATTACGTAATTTTGTCAGCCATTTCGGACATCACATTGCATTGTACTATGTGGAAATAGTACTATTTATGTGAAACTATTCATAAACTGTAAACATGTGTCGGTAGGCAATAGGATAAATACTTCCGATTCCTCGGGCTGGTGCGAATATTTCAATGTCCGTATGTGCCAAACCGATGGTTTGTGACACACCTTTACGCGTCTCTCGTTCGCTGCGCTTGCACGAAAGCTATAGCCTAACCTAAAACCAATCCATCTTCCGTTCATTATTCGATATGGTGGCGACATATTTCAAATTTGCGAACGTGTGGGATCGGTTGTGAGGTTGGACTAGATTTTTACGAGCGAGCGGAGCGAGCGAGCACCGGTCACAATTTCCAAGCTATACATATACCTTATATTGCCTTCCATATATTTCGTGTTATTACCTAATTTTGTCAGCCATTTCGGACATCACATTGCACTGTACTATGAGGAAATAGTACTATTTATGTGAAACTATTCATAAACTGTAAACATGTGTCGGTAGGCAATAGGATAAATACTTCCGGTTCCTCGGGCTGGTGCGAATATTTCAATGTCCGTATGTGCCAAACCGATGGTTTGTGACACACCTTTACGCGTCTCTCGTTCGCTGCGCTCGCACGAAAGCTATAGCCTAACCTAAAACCAATCCATCTTCCGTTCATTATTCGATATGGTGGCGACATGTTTCGAATTTGCGAACGTGTGGGATCGGTTGTGAGGTTGGACCAGATTTTTTCGAGCGAGCAACGATCACAATTTCCAACCTATACATACACCTTATATTGCCTTCCATATATTTCGTGTTATTACCTAATTTTGTCAGCCATTTCGGACATCACATTGCATTGTACTATGAGGAAATATTACTATTTATGTGAAACTATTCATAAACTGTAAACATGTGTCGGTAGGCAATAGGATAAATACTTCCGGCTCCTCGGGCTGGTGCGAATATTTCAATGTCCGTATGTGCCAAACCGTTGGTTTATGACACACCTATACGCGTCACTCGCTCGCTGCGCTCGCTCGAAAACTATAGCCTAACCTAAAACCAATCCATCTTGCGTTCATTATTCGATATGATGGCGACATATTTCAAATTTGCGAACGTGTGGGATCGGTTGTGAGGTTGGACTAGATTTTCACGAGCGAGCGGAGCGAGCGAGCAACGGTCACAATTTCCAAGCTATACATATACCATATATTGTCTTGCATATATTTCGTGCTTGTACCTAATTTTGTCAGCCATTTCGGACATCACGTTGCACTGTACTATGAGGAAAAGGTACTAATTATGTGAAACTATTGGTAAACCGTAAACATTTGTCAGAAGGCAATAGGATAAAGACATCCGGCCCCTCGGGCTGGTGCGAATATTTCAATATCCGTATGTGCCAAACCGATGGTTTGTGACACACCTTTACGCGTCTCTCGTTCGCTGCGCTCGCACGAAAGCTATAGCCTAACCTAAAACCAATCCATCTTGCGTTCATTATTCGATATGATGGCGACATATTTCAAATTTGCGAACGTGTCGGATCGGTTGTGGGGTTGGACTAGATTTTTACGAGCGAGCGGAGCGAGCGAGCAACGGTCACAATTTCCAAGCTATACATATACCATATATTGTCTTGCATATATTTCGTGCTTGTACCTAATTTTGTCAGCCATTTCGGACATCACGTTGCACTGTACAATGAGGAAACGGTACTAATTATGTGAAACTATTGGTAAACCGTAAACATTTGTCAGAAGGCAATAGGATAAAGACTTCCGGCTCCTCGGGCTGGTGCGAATATTTCAATGTCCGTATGTGCCAAACCGTTGGTTTGTGACACACCTTTACGCGTCTCTCGTTCGCTGCGCTCGCACGAAAGCTATAGCCGAACCTAAAACCAATCCATCTTCCGTTCATTATTCGATATGGTGGCGACATATTTCAAATTTGCGAATATGTCGGATCGGTTGTGAGGTTGGACTAGATTTTTTCGAGCGAGCGGAGCGAGCGAGCAACGATCACAATTTCCAACCTATACATACACCTTATATTGCCTTGCATATATGTCGTGTTATTACCTAATTTTGTCAGCCATTTCGGACATCACATTGCATTGTACTATGTGGAAATAGTACTATTTATGTGAAACTATTCATAAACTGTAAACATGTGTCGGTAGGCAATAGGATAAATACTTCCGGTTCCTCGGGCTGGTGCGAATATTTCAATGTCCGTATGTGCCAAACCGATGGTTTGTGACACACCTTTACGCGTCTCTCGTTCGCTGCGCACGCACGAAAGCTATAGCCTAACCTAAAACCAATCCATCTTCCGTTCATTATTCGATATGGTGGCGACATGTTTCGAATTTGCGAACGTGTGGGATCGGTTGTGAGGTTGGACCAGATTTTTTCGAGCGAGCAACGATCACAATTTCCAACCTATACATACACCTTATATTGCCTTCCATATATTTCGTGTTATTACCTAATTTTGTCAGCCATTTCGGACATCACGTTGCACTGTACTATGAGGAAACGGTACTAATTATGTGAAACTATTGGTAAACCGTAAACATTTGTCAGAAGGCAATAGGATAAAGACTTCCGGCTCCTCGGGCTGGTGCGAATATTTCAATGTCCGTATGTCCCAAACCGTTGGTTTGTGACACACCTTTACGCGTCTCTCGCTCGCGGCGCTCGCTCGAAAACTATAGCCTAACCTAAAACCAATCCATCTTGCGTTCATTATTCGATATGATGGCGACATATTTCAAATTTGCGAACGTGTGGGATCGGTTGTGAGGTTGGACTAGATTTTCACGAGCGAGCGGAGCGAGCGAGCAACGGTCACAATTTCCAAGCTATACATATACCATATATTGTCTTGCATATATTTCGTGCATGTACCTAATTTTGTCAGCCATTTCGGACATCACGTTGCACTGTAATATGAGGAAACGGTACTAATTATGTGAAACTATTGGTAAACCGTAAACATTTGTCAGAAGGCAATAGGATAAAGACTTCCGGCTCCTCGGGCGAATATTTCAATGTCCGTATGTGCCAAACCGTTGGTTTGTGACACACCTTTACGCGTCTCTCGTTCGCTGCGCTCGCACGAAAGCTATAGCCTAACCTAAAACCAATCCATCTTCCGTTCATTATTCGATATGGTGGCGACATATTTCAAATTTGCGAACGTGTCGGATCGGTTGTGGGGTTGGACTAGATTTTTATGAGCGAGCGGAGCGAGCGAGCAACGGTCACAATTTCCAAGCTATACATATACCATATATTGTCTTGCTTATATTTCGTGCTCGTACCTAATTTTGTCAGCCATTTCGGACATCACGTTGCACTGTACTATGAGGAAACGGTACTAATTATGTGAAACTATTGGTAAACCGTAAACATTTGTCAGACGGCAATAGGATAAAGTCTTCCGGCTCCTCGGGCTGGTGCGAATATATCAATGTCCGTATGTGCCAAACCGATGGTTTGTGACACACCTTTACGCGTCTCTCGTTCGCTGCGCTCGCACGAAAGCTATAGCCGAACCTAAAACCAATCCATCTTCCGTTCATTATTCGATATGGTGGCGACATATTTCAAATTTGCGAATGTGTCGGATCGGTTGTGAGGTTGGACTAGATTTTTTCGAGCGAGCGGAGCGAGCGAGCAACGATCACAATTTCCAACCTATACATACACCTTATATTGCCTTGCATATATGTCGTGTTATTACCTAATTTTGTCAGCCATTTCGGACATCACATTGCATTGTACTATGTGGAAATAGTACTATTTATGTGAAACTATTCATAAACTGTAAACATGTGTCGGTAGGCAATAGGATAAATACTTCCGATTCCTCGGGCTGGTGCGAATATTTCAATGTCCGTATGTGCCAAACCGAAGGTTTGTGACACACCTTTACGCGTCTCTCGTTCGCTGCGCTTGCACGAAAGCTATAGCCTAACCTAAAACCAATCCATCTTCCGTTCATTATTCGATATGGTGGCGACATATTTCAAATTTGCGAACGTGTGGGATCGGTTGTGAGGTTGGACTAGATTTTTACGAGCGAGCGGAGCGAGCGAGCACCGGTCACAATTTCCAAGCTATACATATACCATATATTGTCTTGCATATATTTCGTGCATGTACCTAATTTTGTCAGCCATTTCGGACATCACGTTGCACTGTAATATGAGGAAACGGTACTAATTATGTGAAACTATTGGTAAACCGTAAACATTTGTCAGAAGGCAATAGGATAAAGACATCCGGCCCCTCGGGCTGGTGCGAATATTTCAATATCCGTATGTGCCAAACCGATGGTTTGTGACACACCTTTACGCGTCTCTCGTTCGCTGCGCTCGCACGAAAGCTATAGCCTAACCTAAAACCAATCCATCTTGCGTTCATTATTCGATATGGTGGCGACATATTTCAAATTTGCGAATGTGTCGGATCGGTTGTGAGGTTGGACTAGATTTTTTCGAGCGAGCGGAGCGAGCGAGCAACGATGACAATTTCCAACCTATACATACACCTTATATTGCCTTGCATATATGTCGTGTTATTACCTAATTTTGTCAGCCATTTCGGACATCACATTGCATTGTACTATGTGGAAATAGTACTATTTATGTGAAACTATTCATAAACTGTAAACATGTGTCGGTAGGCAATAGGATAAATACTTCCGATTCCTCGGGCTGGTGCGAATATTTCAATGTCCGTATGTGCCAAACCGATGGTTTGTGACACACCTTTACGCGTCTCTCGTTCGCTGCGCTTGCACGAAAGCTATAGCCTAACCTAAAACCAATCCATCTTCCGTTCATTATTCGATATGGTGGCGACATATTTCAAATTTGCGAACGTGTGGGATCGGTTGTGAGGTTGGACTAGATTTTTACGAGCGAGCGGAGCGAGCGAGCAACGGTCACAATTTCCAAGCTATACATATACCTTATATTGCCTTCCATATATTTCGTGTTATTACCTAATTTTGTCAGCCATTTCGGACATCACATTGCACTGTACTATGAGGAAATAGTACTATTTATTTGAAACTATTCATAAACTGTAAACATGTGTCGGTAGGCAATAGGATAAATACTTCCGGCTCCTCGGGCTGGTGCGAATATTTCAATGTCCGTATGTGCCAAACCGTTGGTTTATGACACACCTATACGCGTCACTCGCTCGCTGCGCTCGCTCGAAAACTATAGCCTAACCTAAAACCAATCCATCTTGCGTTCATTATTCGATATGATGGCGACATATTTCAAATTTGCGAACGTGTCGGATCGGTTGTGGGGTTGGACTAGATTTTTACGAGCGAGCGGAGCGAGCGAGCAACGGTCACAATTTCCAAGCTATACATACACCTTATATTGTCTTGCATATATTTCGTGCTTGTACCTAATTTTGTCAGCCATTTCGGACATCACGTTGCACTGTACTATGAGGAAAAGGTACTAATTATGTGAAACTATTGGTAAACCGTAAACATTTGTCAGAAGGCAATAGGATAAAGACATCCGGCCCCTCGGGCTGGTGCGAATATTTCAATATCCGTATGTGCCAAACCGATGGTTTGTGACACACCTTTACGCGTCTTTCGTTCGCTGCGCTCGCACGAAAGCTATAGCCTAACCTAAAACCAATCCATCTTGCGTTCATTATTCGATATGATGGCGACATATTTCAAATTTGCGAACGTGCCGGATCGGTTGTGGGGTTGGACTAGATTTTTACGAGCGAGCGGAGCGAGCGAGCAACGGTCACAATTTCCAAGCTATACATATACCATATATTGTCTTGCATATATTTCGTGCTTGTACCTAATTTTGTCAGCCATTTCGGACATCACGTTGCACTGTACTATGAGGAAACGGTACTAATTATGTGAAACTATTGGTAAACCGTAAACATTTGTCAGAAGGCAATAGGATAAAGACTTCCGGCTCCTCGGGCTGGTGCGAATATTTCAATGTCCGTATGTGCCAAACCGTTGGTTTGTGACACACCTTTACGCGTCTCTCTTTCGCTGCGCTCGCACGAAAGCTATAGCCGAACCTAAAACCAATCCATCTTCCGTTCATTATTCGATATGGTGGCGACATATTTCAAATTTGCGAATGTGTCGGATCGGTTGTGAGGTTGGACTAGATTTTTTCGAGCGAGCGGAGCGAGCGAGCAACGATCACAATTTCCAACCTATACATACACCTTATATTGCCTTGCATATATGTCGTGTTATTACCTAATTTTGTCAGCCATTTCGGACATCACATTGCATTGTACTATGTGGAAATAGTACTATTTATGTGAAACTATTCATAAACTGTAAACATGTGTCGGTAGGCAATAGGATAAATACTTCCGATTCCTCGGGCTGGTGCGAATATTTCAATGTCCGTATGTGCCAAACCGATGGTTTGTGACACACCTTTACGCGTCTCTCGTTCGCTGCGCTTGCACGAAAGCTATAGCCTAACCTAAAACCAATCCATCTTCCGTTCATTATTCGATATGGTGGCGACATATTTCAAATTTGCGAACGTGTGGGATCGGTTGTGAGGTTGCACTAGATTTTTACGAGCGAGCGGAGCGAGCGAGCAACGGTCACAATTTCCAAGCTATACATATACCTTATATTGCCTTCCATATATTTCGTGCTTGTACCTAATTTTGTCAGCCATTTCGGACATCACATTGCACTGTACTATGAGGAAATAGTACTATTTATGTGAAACTATTCATAAACTGTAAACATGTGTCGGTAGGCAATAGGATAAATACTTCCGGTTCCTCGGGCTGGTGCGAATATTTCAATGTCCGTATGTGCCAAACCGATGGTTTGTGACACACCTTTACGCGTCTCTCGTTCGCTGCGCTCGCACGAAAGCTATAGCCTAACCTAAAACCAATCCATCTTCCGTTCATTATTCGATATGGTGGCGACATGTTTCGAATTTGCGAACGTGTGGGATCGGTTGTGAGGTTGGACCAGATTTTTTCGAGCGAGCAACGATCACAATTTCCAACCTATACATACACCTTATATTGCCTTCCATATATTTCGTGTTATTACCTAATTTTGTCAGCCATTTCGGACATCACATTGCACTGTACTATGAGGAAATAGTACTATTTATGTGAAACTATTCATAAACTGTAAACATGTGTCGGTAGGCAATAGGATAAATACTTCCGGCTCCTCGGGCTGGTGCGAATATTTCAATGTCCGTATGTGCCAAACCGATGGTTTGTGACACACCTTTACGCGTCTCTCGTTCGCTGCGCTCGCACGAAAGCTATAGCCTAACCTAAAACCAATCCATCTTCCGTTCATTATTCGATATGGTGGCGACATGTTTCGAATTTGCGAACGTGTGGGATCGGTTGTGAGGTTGGACCAGATTTTTTCGAGCGAGCAACGATCACAATTTCCAACCTATACATACACCTTATATTGCCTTCCATATATTTCGTGTTATTACCTAATTTTGTCAGCCATTTCGGACATCACATTGCACTGTACTATGAGGAAATAGTACTATTTATGTGAAACTATTCATAAACTGTAAACATGTGTCGGTAGGCAATAGGATAAATACTTCCGGCTCCTCGGGCTGGTGCGAATATTTCAATGTCCGTATGTGCCAAACCGTTGGTTTATGACACACCTTTACGCGTCTCTCGCTCGCGGCGCTCGCTCGAAAACTATAGCCTAACCTAAAACCAATCCATCTTGCGTTCATTATTCGATATGATGGCGACATATTTCAAATTTGCGAACGTGTGGGATCGGTTGTGAGGTTGGACTAGATTTTTACGAGCGAGCGGAGCGAGCGAGCAACGGTCACAATTTCCAAGCTATACATATACCATATATTGTCTTGCATATATTTCGTGCATGTACCTAATTTTGTCAGCCATTTCGGACATCACGTTGCACTGTAATATGAGGAAACGGTACTAATTATGTGAAACTATTGGTAAACCGTAAACATTTGTCAGAAGGCAATAGGATAAAGACTTTCGGCTCCTTGGGCTGGTACGGATATTTCAATGTCCGTATGTGCCAAACCGTTGGTTTGTGACACACCTTTACGCGTCTCTCGTTCGCAGCGCTCGCACGAAAGCTATAGCCTAACCTAAAACCAATCCATCTTCCGTTCATTATTCGATATGGTGACGACATATTTCAAATTTGCGAACGTGTCGGATCGGTTGTGAGGTTGGACTAGATTTTTTCGAGCGAGCGGAGCGAGCGAGCAACGATCACAATTTCCAACCTATACATACACCTTATATTGCCTTGCCTATATGTCGTGTTATTACCTAATTTTGTCTGCCATTTCGGACATCACGTTGCACTGTACTATGAGGAAACGGTACTAATTATGTGAAACTATTGGTAAACCGTAAACATTTGTCAGAAGGCAATAGGATAAAGACTTCCGGCTCCTCGGGCTGGTGCGAATGTATCAATGTCCGTATGTGCCAAACCGATGGTTTGTGACACACCTTTACGCGTCTCTCGTTCGCTGCGCTCGCACGAAAGCTATAGCCTAACCTAAAACCAATCCATCTTCCGTTCATTATTCGATATGGTGGCGACATGTTTCGAATTTGCGAACGTGTGGGATCGGTTGTGAGGTTGGACCAGATTTTTACGAGCGAGCGGAGCGAGCGTGCAACGGTCAAAACTTCCAAGCTATACATATACCTTATATTGCCTTGCTTATATTTCGTGCTAGTACCTAATTTTGTCAGCCATTTCGGACATCACATTGCACTGTACTATGTGGAAATAGTACTATATATGTGAAACTATTCATAAACTGTAAACATGTATCGGTAGGCAATAGGATAAATACTTCCGGCTCCTCGGGCTGGTGCGAATATTTCAATGTCCGTATGTGCCAAACCGTTGGTTTCTGACACACCTTTACGCGTCTCTCGCTCGACGCGCTCGCTCGAAAACTATAGCCTAACCTAAAACCAATCCATCTTGCGTTCATTATTCGATATGATGGCTACATATTTCAAATTTGCGAACGTGTTGGATCGGTTGTGAGGTTGGACTAGATTTTTGCGAGCGAGCGGAGCGAGCGAGCAACGGTCACAATTTCCAAGCTATACATATACCATATATTGCCTGGCATATATTTCATGTTATTACCTAATTTTGTCAGCCATTTCGGACATCACATTGCACTGCACTATGTGGAAGTAGTACTATTTATGTGAAACTATTCATAAACTGTAAACATGTGTCGGTAGGCAATAGGATAAATACTTCCGGCTCCTCGGGCTGGTGCGAATATTTCAATGTCCGTATGTGCCAAACCGTTGGTTTATGACACACCTTTACGCGTCTCTCGCTCGACGCGCTCGCTCGAAAACTATAGCCTAACCTAAAACCAATCCATCTTGCGTTCATTATTCGATATGATGGCGACATATTTCAAATTTGCGAACGTGTCGGATCGGTTGTGGGGTTGGACTAGATTTTTACGAGCGAGCGGAGCGAGCGAGCAACGGTCACAATTTCCAAGCTATACATATACCATATATTGTCTTGCATATATTTCGTGCTTGTACCTAATTTTGTCAGCCATTTCGGACATCACATTGCACTGTACTATGAGGAAATAGTACTATTTATGTGAAACTATTCATAAACTGTAAACATGTGTCGGTAGGCAATAGGATAAATACTTCCGGCTCCTCGGGCTGGTGCGAATATATCAATGTCCGTATGTGCCAAACCGATGGTTTGTGACACACCTTTACGCGTCTCTCGTTCGCTGCGCTCGCACGAAAGCTATAGCCTAACCTAAAACCAATCCATCTTCCGTTCATTATTCGATATGGTGGCGACATGTTTCGAATTTGCGAATGTGTGGGATCGGTTGTGAGGTTGGACCAGATTTTTACGAGCGAGCGGAGCGAGCGTGCAACGGTCACAATTTCCAAGCTATACATATACCTTATATTGCCTTGCTTATATTTCGTGCTAGTACCTAATTTTGTCAGCCATTTCAGACATCACATTGCACTGTACTATGTGGAAATAGTACTATTTATGTGAAACTATTCATAAACTGTAAACATGTATCGGTAGGCAATAGGATAAATACTTCCGGCTCCTCGGGCTGGTGCGAATATTTCAATGTCCGTATGTGCCAAACCGTTGGTTTCTGACACACCTTTACGCGTCTCTCGCTCGACGCACTCGCTCGAAAACTATAGCCTAACCTAAAACCAATCCATCTTGCGTTCATTATTCGATATGATGGCTACATATTTCAAATTTGCGAACGTGTTGGATCGGTTGTGAGGTTGGACTAGATTTTTGCGAGCGAGCGGAGCGAGCGAGCAACGGTCACAATTTCCAAGCTATACATATACCATATATTGCCTGGCATATATTTCGTGTTATTACCTAATTTTGTCAGCCATTTCGGACATCACATTGCACTGCACTATGTGGAAGTAGTACTATTTATGTGAAACTATTCATAAACTGTAAACATGTGTCGGTAGGCAATAGGATAAATACTTCCGGCTCCTCGGGCTGGTGCGAATATTTCAATGTCCGTATGTGCCAAACCGTTGGTTTATGACACACCTTTACGCGTCTCTCGCTCGACGCGCCCGCTCGAAAACTATAGCCTAACCTAAAACCAATCCATCTTGCGTTCATTATTCGATATTATGGCGACGTATTTCAAATTTGCGAACGTGTCGGATCGGTTTGAGGTTGGACTCGACTTTTACGAGCGAGCGGAGCGAATGAGCAACGGTCACAATTTCCAAGCTATACATATACCATATATTGCCTTGCATATATTTCGTGCTAGTACCTAATTGTGTCAGCCATTTCGGACATCACATTGCACTGTACTATGAGGAAACGGTACTAATTATGTGAAACTATTGGTAAACCGTAAACATTTGTCAGAAGGCAATTGGATAAAGACTTCCGGATCCCCGGGCTGGTGCGAATATTTCAATGTCCGTATGTGCCAAACCGTTGGTTTGGGACACACCTTTACGCGTCTCTCGCTCGCTGCGCTCGCACGAAAGCTGTAGCCTAACATAAACCAATCCGTCTTACGTTCATTATTCGATATGGTGGCGACATGTTTCGAATGTGCGAACGTGTGGGATCGGTTGTGAGGTTGGACCAGATTTTTACTAGCGAGCGGAGCGAGCGTGCAACGGTCACAATTTCCAACCTATACATACACCTTATATTGCCTTGCATATATGTCGTGTTATTACCTAATTTTGTCAGCCATTTCGGACATCACATTGCATTGTACTATGTGGAAATATTACTATTTATGTGAAACTATTCATAAACTGTAAACATGTGTCGGTAGGCAATAGGATAAATACTTCCGGCTCCTCGGGCTGGTGCGAATATTTCAATGTCCGTATGTGCCAAACCGTTGGTTTATGACACACCTATACGCGTCACTCGCTCGCTGCGCTCGCTCGAAAACTATAGCCTAACCTAAAACCAATACATCTTGCGTTCATTATTCGATATGATGGCGACATATTTCAAATTTGCGAACGTGTCGGATCGGTTGTGAGGTTGGACTAGATTTTTACGAGCGAGCGGAGCGAGCGAGCAACGGTCACAATTTCCAAGCTATACATATACCTTATATTGCCTTCCATATATTTCGTGTTATTACCTAATTTTGTCAGCCATTTCGGACATCACATTGCACTGTACTATGAGGAAATAGTACTATTTATGTGAAACTATTCATAAACTGTAAACATGTGTCGGTAGTCAATAGGATAAAGACATCCGGCTCCTCGGGCTGGTGCGAATATTTCAATGTCCGTATGAGCCAAACCGTTGGTTTATGACACACCTATACGCGTCCCACGCTCGCTGCGCTCGCTCGAAAACTATAGCCTAACCTAAAACCAATCCATCTTGCGTTCATTATTCGATATGATGGCGACATATTTCAAATTTGCGAACGTGTCGGATCGGTTGTGAGGTTGGACTAGATTTTTTCGAGCAAGCGGAGCGAGCGAGCAACGATCACAATTTCCAACCTATACATACACCTTATATTGCCTTGCATATATGTCGTGATATTACCTAATTTTGTCTGCCATTTCGGACATCACATTGCACTGCACTATGTGGAAGTAGTACTATTTATGTGAAACTATTCATAAACTGTAAACATGTGTCGGTAGGCAGTAGGATAAATACTTCCGGCTCCTCGGGCTGGTGCGAATATTTCAATGTCCGTATGTGCCAAACCGTTGGTTTATGACACACCTTTACGCGTCTCTCGTTCGCTGCGCTCGCACGAAAGCTATAGCCTAACCTAAAACCAATCCATCTTCCGTTCATTATTCGATATGGTGGCGACATGTTTCGAATTTGCGAACGTGTCGGATCGAATGTGAGGTTGGACCAGATTTTTACGAGCGAGCGGAGCGAGCGAGCAACGATCACAATTTCCAACCTATACATACACCTTATATTGCCTTGCATATATGTCGTGTTATTACCTAATTTTGTCTGCCATTTCGGACATCACATTGCACTGTACTATGAGGAAACGGTACTAATTATGTGAAACGGTTGGTAAACCGTAAACATTTGTCAGAAGGCAATAGGATAAAAGCTTTCGGCTCCTTGGGCTGGTGCGAATATTTCAATGTCCGTATGTGCCAAACCGTTGGTTTGTGACACACCTTTACGCGGCTCTCGCTCGCTGCGCTCGCACGAAAGCTATAGCCTAACCTAAAACCAATCCATCTTCCATTCATTATTCGATATGGTGGCGACATGTTTCGAATTTGCGAACGTGTGGGATCGGTTGTGAGGTTGGACCAGATTTTTACGAGCGAGCGGAGCGTGCGTGCAACGGTCACAATTTCCAAGCTATACATATACCTTATATTGCCTTGCTTATATTTCGTGCTAGTACCTAATTTTGTCAGCGATTTCGGACATCACATTGCTCTGTACTATGAGGAAACTGTACTAATTATGTGAAACAATTGTTAAACCGTAAACATTTGTCAGAAGGCTATAGGATAAAGACTTCCGGCCCCTCGAGCTGGTACGAATATTTTAATATCCGTATGTGCCAAACCGTTGGTTTATGACACACCTTTACGCATCTCTCGCTCGACGCGCTCGCTCGAAAACTATAGCCTAACCTAAAACCAATCCATCTTGCGTTCATTATTCGATATGATGGCGACATATTTCAAATTTGGGAACGTGTCGGATCGAATGTGAGGTTGGACTGGATTTTTACGAGCAAGCGGAGCGGGCGAGCAACGGTCACAATTTCCAAGCTATACATGTACCATATATTGCCTTGCATATATTTCGTGTTATTACTTAATTTTGTCAGCCATTTCGGACATCACATTGCACTGTACTATGAGGAAACGGTACTAATTATGTGAAACTATTGGTAAACCGTAAACATTTGTCAGAAGGCAATAGGATAAAGACTTCCGGCTCCTCGGGCTGGTGCGAATATTTCAATGTCCGTATGTGCCAAACCGTTGGTTTGTGACACACCTTTACGCGTCTCTCGCTCGCTGCGCTCGCACGAAAGCTGTAGCCTAACGTAAACCAATCCATCTTGCGTTCATTATTCGATATGGTGGCGACATAATTCAAATTTGCGAACGTGACGGATCGGTTGTGAGGTTGGACTAGATTTTTACGAGCGAGCGGAGCGAGCGAGCAACGGTCACAATTTCCAAGCTATACATATACCATATATTGCCTGGCATATATTTCGTGTTATTACCTAATTTTGTCAGCCATTTCGGACATCACATTGCACTGTACTATGAGGAAACGGTACTAATTATGTGAAACTGTTGGTAAACCGTAAACATATGTCAGATGGCAATAGGATAAAGACTTTTGGCTCCTCGGGCTGGTGCGAATATTTCAATGTCCTTATGTGCCAAACCGTTGGTTTATGACACACCTTTACGCGTCTCTCGCTCGCTGCGCTCGCTCGAAAGCTATAGCCTAACCCAAAAACAATCCCTCTTGCGTTAGTCATTCGACATGAAGGCGACTTATTTCAAATTTGGGAACGTGTCGGATCGAATTTGAGGTTGGACTGGATTTTTACGAGCAAGCGGAGCGAGCGAGCAACGGTCACAATTTCCAAGCTATACATATACCATATATTGTCTTGCATATATTTCGTGCTTGTACCTAATTTTGTCTGCCATTTCGGACATCACGTTGCACTGTACTATGAGGAAACGGTACTAATTATGTGAAACTATTGGTAAACCGTAAACATTTGTCAGAAGGCAATAGGATAGAGACTTCCGGCTCCTCGGGCTGGTGCGAATATATCAATGTCCGTATGTGCCAAACCGATGGTTTGTGACACACCTTTACGCGTCTCTCGTTCGCTGTGCTCGCACGAAAGCTATAGCCAAACCTAAAACCAATCCATCTTGCGTTCATTATTCGATATGATGGCGACATATTTCAAATTTGCGAACGTGTCGGATCGGTTGTGAGGTTGCACTAGATTTTTACGAGCGAGCGAGGCGAGCGAGCAACGGTCACAATTTCCAAGCTATATATATACCTTATATTGCCTTGCATATATTTCGTGTTAGTACCTAATTTTGTCAGCCATTTCGGACATCACATTGCACTGTACTATGAGGAAATAGTACTATTTATGTGAAACTATTCATAAACTGTAAACATGTGTCGGTAGGCAATAGGATAAATACTTCCGGCTCCTCGGGCTGGTGCGAATATTTCAATGTCCGTATGTGCCAAACCGTTGGGTTGTGACACACCTTTACGCGTCTCTCGCTCGCCGCGCTCGCACGAAAGCTATAGCCTAACCTAAAACCAATCCCTCTTCCGTTCATTATTGGATATGGTGGCGACATATTTCGAATTTGCGAACGTGTGGGATCGGTTGTGAGGTTGGACTAGATTTTTACGAGCGAGCGGAGCGAGCGAGCAACGGTCACAATTTCCAAGCTATACATATACCTTATATTATCTTCCATATATTTCGTGTTATTACCTAATTTTGTCTGCCATTTCGGACATCACATTGCATTGTACTATGTGGAAAAGGTACTATTTATGTGAAACTATTCATAAACTGTAAACATGTGTCGGTAGGCAATAGGATAAATACTTCCGGCTCCTCGGGCTGGTGCGAATATTTCAATGTCCGTATGTGCCAAACCGTTGGTTTATGACACACCTATACGCGTCACTCGCTCGCTGCGCTCGCTCGAAAACTATAGCCTAACCTAAAACCAATCCATCTTGCGTTCATTATTCGATATGATGGCGACATATTTCAAATTTGCGAACGTGTCGGATCGGTTGTGGGGTTGGACTAGATTTTTACGAGCGAGCGGAGCGAGCGTGCAACGGTCACAATTTCCAAGCTATACATATACCATATATTGTCTTGCATATATTTCGTGCTTGTACCTAATTTTGTCAGCCATTTCGGACATCACGTTGCACTGTACTATGAGGAAACGGTACTAATTATGTGAAACTATTGGTAAACCGTAAACATTTGTCAGAAGGCAATAGGATAAAGACTTCCGGCTCCTCGGGCTGGTGCGAATATATCAATGTCCGTATGTGCCAAACCGATGGTTTGTGACACACCTTTACGCGTCTCTCGTTCGCTGCGCTCGCACGAAAGCTATAGCCTAACCTAAAACCAATCCATCTTGCGTTCATTATTCGATATGATGGCGACATATTTCAAATTTGCGAACGTGTCGGATCGGTTGTGAGGTTGGACTAGATTTTTAAAAGCGAGCGGAGCGAGCGAGCAACGGTCACAATTTCCAAGCTATACATATACCTTATATTGCCTTGCATATATTTCGTGTTAGTACCTAATTTTGTCAGTCATTTCGGACATCACATTGCACTGTACTATGAGGAAATAGTACTATTTATGTGAAACTATTCATAAACTGTAAACATGTGTCGGTAGGCAATAGGATAAATACTTCCGGCTCCTCGGGCTGGTGCGAATATTTCAATGTCCGTATGTGCCAAACCGTTGGTTTGTGACACACCTTTACGCGTCTCTCGCTCGCCGCGCTCGCACGAAAGCTATAGCCTAACCTAAAACCAATCCCTCTTCCGTTCATTATTGGATATGGTGGCGACATATTTCGAATTTGCGAACGTGTGGGATCGGTTGTGAGGTTGGACTAGATTTTTACGAGCGAGCGGAGCGAGCGAGCAACGGTCACAATTTCCAAGCTATACATATACCTTATATTATCTTCCATATATTTCGTGTTATTACCTAATTTTGTCTGCCATTTCGGACATCACATTGCATTGTACTATGTGGAAAAGGTACTATTTATGTGAAACTATTCATAAACTGTAAACATGTGTCGGTATGCAATAGGATAAATACTTCCGGCTCCTCGGGCTGGTGCGAATATTTCAATGTCCGTATGTGCCAAACCGTTGGTTTGTGACACACCTTTACGCGTCTCTCGCTCGCCGCGCTCGCACGAAAGCTATAGCCTAACCTAAAACCAATCCCTCTTCCGTTCATTATTGGATATGGTGGCGACATATTTCGAATTTGCGAACGTGTGGGATCGGTTGTGAGGTTGGACTAGATTTTTACGAGCGAGCGGAGCGAGCGAGCAACGGTCACAATTTCCAAGCTATACATATACCTTATATTATCTTCCATATATTTCGTGTTATTACCTAATTTTGTCTGCCATTTCGGACATCACATTGCATTGTACTATGTGGAAAAGGTACTATTTATGTGAAACTATTCATAAAATGTAAACATGTGTCGGTAGGCAATAGGATAAATACTTCCGGCTCCTCGGGCTGGTGCGAATATTTCAATGTCCGTATGTGCCAAACCGTTGGTTTATGACACACCTATACGCGTCTCTCGCTCGCTGCGCTCGCTCGAAAACTATAGCCTAACCTAAAACCAATCCATCTTGCGTTCATTATTCGATATGATGGCGACATATTTCAAATTTGCGAACGTGTCGGATCGGTTGTGGGGTTGGACTAGATTTTTACGAGCGAGCGGAGCGAGCGAGCAACGGTCACAATTTCCAAGCTATACATATACCATATATTGTCTTGCATATATTTCGTGCTTGTACCTAATTTTGTCAGCCATTTCGGACATCACGTTGCACAGTACTATGAGGAAACGGTACTAATTATGTGAAACTATTGGTAAACCGTAAACATTTGTCAGAAGGCAACAGGATAAAGACTTCCGGCTCCTCGGGCTGGTGCGAATATTTCAATGTCCGTATGCGGCAAACCGTTGGTTTGTGACCCACATTTACGCGTCTCTCGCTCGCTGCGCTCGCACGAAAGCTATAGCCTAACCTAAAACCAATCCATCTTCCGTTCATTATTCGATATGGTGGCGACATATTTCAAATTTGCGAACGTGTCGGATCGGTTGTGAGGTTGGACGAGATTTTTACGAGCGAGCGGAGCGAGCGAGGAACGGTCACAATTTCCAAGCTATATATATACCTTATATTGCCTTGTATATATTTCGTGTTAGTAGCTAATTTTGTCAGCCATTTCGGACATCACATTGCACTGTACTATGTGGAAATAGTACTATTTATGTGAAACTATTCATAAACTGTAAACATGTGTCGGTAGGCAATAGGATAAATACTTCCGGCTCCTCGGGCTGGTGCGAATAGTTCAATGTCCGTATGTGCCAAACCGTTGGTTTGAGACACACATTTACGCGTCGCTCGCTCGCTGCGCTCGCTCGAAAACTATAGCCTAACCTAAAACCAATCCATCTTCCGTCATTCTTCGATATGATGGCGACATATTTCAAATTTGCGAACGTGTCGGATCGGTTGTGGGGTTGGACTAGATTTTTACGAGCGAGCGGAGCGAGCGAGCAACGGTCACAATTTCCAAGCTATACATATACCTTATATTGCCTTCCATATATTTCGTGTTATTACCTAATTTTGTCAGCCATTTCGGACATCACATTGCACTGTACTATGAGGAAATAGTACTATTTATGTGAAACTATTCATAAACTGTAAACATGTGTCGGTAGGCAATAGGATAAATACTTCCGGCTCCTCGGGCTGGTGCTAATATTTCAATGTCCGTATGCGCCAAACCGTTGGTTTGTGACCCACATTTACGCGTCTCTCGCTCGCTGCGCTCGCACGAAAGCTATAGCCTAACCTAAAACCAATCCATCTTCCGTTCATTATTCGATATGGTGGCGACATATTTCAAATTTGCGAACGTGTCGGATCGGTTGTGAGGTTGGACGAGATTTTTACGAGCGAGCGGAGCGAGCGAGGAACGGTCACAATTTCCAAGCTATACATATACCATATATTGTCTTGCATATATTTCGTCCTTGTACCTAATTTTGTCAGCCATTTCGGACATCACGTTGCACTGTACTATGAGGAAACGGTACTAATTATGTGAAACTATTGGTAAACCGTAAACATTTGTAAGAAGGCAACAGGATAAAGACTTCCGGCTCCTCGGGCTGGTGCGAATATTTCAATGTCCTTATGTGCCAAACCGTTGGTTTATGACACACCTATACGCGTCTCTCGCTCGCTGCGCTCGCTCGAAAACTATAGCCTAACCTAAAACCAATCCATCTTGCGTTCATTATTCGATATGATGGCGACATATTTCAAATTTGCGAACGTGTCGGATCGGTTGTGGGGTTGGACTAGATTTTTACGAGCGAGCGGAGCGAGCGAGCAACGGTCACAATTTCCAAGCTATACATATACCATATATTGTCTTGCATATATTTCGTGCTTGTACCTAATTTTGTCAGCCATTTCGGACATCACGTTGCACAGTACTATGAGGAAACGGTACTAATTATGTGAAACTATTGGTAAACCGTAAACATTTGTCAGAAGGCAACAGGATAAAGACTTCCGGCTCCTCGGGCTGGTGCGAATATTTCAATGTCCGTATGCGCCAAACCGTTGGTTTGTGACCCACATTTACGCGTCTCTCGCTCGCTGCGCTCGCACGAAAGCTATAGCCTAACCTAAAACCAATCCATCTTCCGTTCATTATTCGATATGGTGGCGACATATTTCAAATTTGCGAACGTGTCGGATCGGTTGTGAGGTTGGACGAGATTTTTACGAGCGAGCGGAGCGAGCGAGGAACGGTCACAATTTCCAAGCTATATATATACCTTATATTGCCTTGTATATATTTCGTGTTAGTAGCTAATTTTGTCAGCCATTTCGGACATCACATTGCACTGTACTATGTGGAAATAGTACTATTTATGTGAAACTATTCATAAACTGTAAACATGTGTCGGTAGGCAATAGGATAAATACTTCCGGCTCCTCGGGCTGGTGCGAATAGTTCAATGTCCGTATGTGCCAAACCGTTGGTTTGAGACACACATTTACGCGTCGCTCGCTCGCTGCGCTCGCTCGAAAACTATAGCCTAACCTAAAACCAATCCATCTTCCGTCATTCTTCGATATGATGGCGACATATTTCAAATTTGCGAACGTGTCGGATCGGTTGTGGGGTTGGACTAGATTTTTACGAGCGAGCGGAGCGAGCGAGCAACGGTCACAATTTCCAAGCTATACATATACCTTATATTGCCTTCCATATATTTCGTGTTATTACCTAATTTTGTCAGCCATTTCGGACATCACATTGCACTGTACTATGAGGAAATAGTACTATTTATGTGAAACTATTCATAAACTGTAAACATGTGTCGGTAGGCAATAGGATAAATACTTCCGGCTCCTCGGGCTGGTGCTAATATTTCAATGTCCGTATGCGCCAAACCGTTGGTTTGTGACCCACATTTACGCGTCTCTCGCTCGCTGCGCTCGCACGAAAGCTATAGCCTAACCTAAAACCAATCCATCTTCCGTTCATTATTCGATATGGTGGCGACATATTTCAAATTTGCGAACGTGTCGGATCGGTTGTGAGGTTGGACGAGATTTTTACGAGCGAGCGGAGCGAGCGAGGAACGGTCACAATTTCCAAGCTATATATATACCTTATATTGCCTTGTATATATTACGTGTTAGTACCTAATTTTGTCAGCCATTTCGGACATCACATTGCACTGTACTATGAGGAAATAGTACTATTTATGTGAAACTATTCATAAACTGTAAACATGTGTCGGTAGGCAATAGGATAAATACTTCCGGCTCCTCGGGCTGGTGCGAATATTTCAATGTCCGTATGTGCCAAACCGTTGGTTTATGACACACCTATACGCGTCTCTCGCTCGCTGCGCTCGCACGAAAGCTATAGCCTAACCTAAAACCAATCCATCTTCCGTCATTCTTCGATATGATGGCGACATATTTCAAATTTGCGAACGTGTCGGATCGGTTGTGGGGTTGGACTAGATTTTTACGAGCGAGCGGAGCGAGCGAGCAACGGTCACAATTTCCAAGCTATACATATACCTCATATTATCTTCCATATATTTCGTGTTATTACCTAATTTTGTCTGCCATTTCGGACATCACATTGCATTGTACTATGTGGAAAAGGTACTATTTATGTGAAACTATTCATAAACTGTAAACATGTGTCGGTAGGCAATAGGATAAATACTTCCGGCTCCTCGGGCTGGTGCGAATATTTCAATGTCCGTATGTGCCAAACCGTTGGTTTATGACACACCTATACGCGTCTCTCGCTCGCTGCGCTCGCTCGAAAACTATAGCCTAACCTAAAACCAATACATCTTGCGTTCATTATTCGATATGATGGCGACATATTTCAAATTTGCGAACGTGTCGGATCGGTTGTGGGGTTGGACTAGATTTTTACGAGCGAGCGGAGCGAGCGAGCAACGGTCACAATTTCCAAGCTATACATATACCATATATTGTCTTGCATATATTTCGTGCTTGTACCTAATTTTGTCAGCCATTTCGGACATCACGTTGCACTGTACTATGAGGAAACGGTACTAATTATGTGAAACTATTGGTAAACCGTAAACATTTGTCAGAAGGCAATAGGATAAAGACTTCCGGCTCCTCGGGCTGGTGCGAATATATCAATGTCCGTATCTGCCAAACCGATGGTTTGTGACACACCTTTACGCGTCTCTCGTTCGCTGCGCTCGCACGAAAGCTATAGCCTAACCTAAAACCAATCCATCTTCCGTTCATTATTCGATATGGTGGCGACATATTTCCAATTTGCGAACGTGTCGGATCGGTTGTGAGGTTGGACGAGATTTTTACGAGCGAGCGGAGCGAGCGAGGAACGGTCACAATTTCCAAGCTATATATATACCTTATATTGCCTTGTATATATTTCGTGTTAGTAGCTAATTTTGTCAGCCATTTCGGACATCACATTGCACTGTACTATGTGGAAATAGTACTATTTATGTGAAACTATTCATAAACTGTAAACATGTGTCGGTAGGCAATAGGATAAATACTTCCGGCTCCTCGGGCTGGTGCGAATAGTTCAATGTCCGTATGTGCCAAACCGTTGGTTTGAGACACACATTTACGCGTCGCTCGCTCGCTGCGCTCGCTCGAAAACTATAGCCTAACCTAAAACCAATCCATCTTCCGTCATTCTTCGATATGATGGCGACATATTTCAAATTTGCGAACGTGTCGGATCGGTTGTGGGGTTGGACTAGATTTTTACGAGCGAGCGGAGCGAGCGAGCAACGGTCACAATTTCCAAGCTATACATATACCTTATATTGCCTTCCATATATTTCGTGTTATTACCTAATTTTGTCAGCCATTTCGGACATCACATTGCACTGTACTATGAGGAAATAGTACTATTTATGTGAAACTATTCATAAACTGTAAACATGTGTCGGTAGGCAATAGGATAAATACTTCCGGCTCCTCGGGCTGGTGCGAATATTTCAATGTCCGTATGTGCCAAACCGTTGGTTTATGACACACCTATACGCGTCTCTCGCTCGCTGCGCTCGCTCGAAAACTATAGCCTAACCTAAAACCAATCCATCTTGCGTTCATTATTCGATATGAAGGCGACATATTTCAAATTTGCGAACGTGTCGGATCGGTTGTGGGGTTGGACTAGATTTTTACGATCGAGCGGAGCGAGCGAGCAACGGTCACAATTTCCAAGCTATACATATACCATATATTGTCTTGCATATATTTCGTGCTTGTACCTAATTTTGTCAGCCATTTCGGACATCACGTTGCACTGTACTATGAGGAAACGGTACTAATTATGTGAAACTATTGGGAAACCGTGAACATTTGTCAGAAGGCAATAGGATAAAGACTTCCGGCTCCTCGGGCTGGTGCGAATATTTCAATGTCCGTATGTGCCATACCGTTGGTATATGACACACCTTTACGCTTCTCTCGCTCGCGGCGCTCGCTCGAAAACTATAGCCTAACCCAAAACCAATCCATCTTGCGTTCATTATTCGATATGATGGCGACATATTGCAAATTTGCGAACGTGTCGGATCGGTTGTGAGGTTGGACGAGATTTTTACGAGCGAGCGGAGCGAGCGAGGAACGGTCACAATTTCCAAGCTATATATATACCTTATATTGCCTTCCATATATTTCGTGTTATTACCTAATTTTGTCAGCCATTTCGGACATCACATTGCACTGTACTATGAGGAAATAGTACTATTTATGTGAAACTATTCATAAACTGTAAACATGTGTCGGTAGGCAATAGGATAAATACTTCCGGCTCCTCGGGCTGGTGCGAATATTTCAATGTCCGTATGTGCCAAACCGTTGGTTTGTGACACACCTTTACGCGTCTCTCGCTCGCCGCGCTCGCACGAAAGCTATAGCCTAACCTAAAACCAATCCATCTTGCGTTCATTATTGGATATGGTGGCGACATATTTCGAATTTGCGAACGTGTGGGATCGGTTGTGAGGTTGGACTAGATTTTTACGAGCGAGCGCAGCGAGCGAGCGGAGCGAGCGAGCAACGGTCACAATTTCCAAGC
Source organism: Bombus affinis (assembly GCF_024516045.1). Taxonomy (NCBI): domain Eukaryota; kingdom Metazoa; phylum Arthropoda; class Insecta; order Hymenoptera; family Apidae; genus Bombus; species Bombus affinis. Next base: position 58,461 of record NW_026109234.1, read on the forward strand.
TATACATATACCTTATATTATCTTCCATATATTTCGTGTTATTACCTAATTTTGTCTGCCATTTCGGACATCACATTGCATTGTACTATGTGGAAAAGGTACTATTTATGTGAAACTATTGGTAAACCGTAAACATTTGTCAGAAGGCAACAGGATAAAGACTTCCGGCTCCTCGGGCTGGTGCGAATATTTCAATGTCCGTATGCGCCAAACCGTTGGTTTGTGACCCACATTTACGCGTCTCTCGCTCGCTGCGCTCGCACGAAAGCTATAGCCTAACCTAAAACCAATCCATCTTCCGTTCATTATTCGATATGGTGGCGACATATTTCAAATTTGCGAACGTGTCGGATCGGTTGTGAGGTTGGACGAGATTTTTACGAGCGAGCGGAGCGAGCGAGGAACGGTCACAATTTCCAAGCTATATATATACCTTATATTGCCTTGTATATATTACGTGTTAGTACCTAATTTTGTCAGCCATTTCGGACATCACATTGCACTGTACTATGAGGAAATAGTACTATTTATGTGAAACTATTCATAAACTGTAAACATGTGTCGGTAGGCAATAGGATAAATACTTCCGGCTCCTCGGGCTGGTGCGAATATTTCAATGTCCGTATGTGCCAAACCGTTGGTTTATGACACACCTATACGCGTCTCTCGCTCGCTGCGCTCGCACGAAAGCTATAGCCTAACCTAAAACCAATCCATCTTCCGTCATTCTTCGATATGATGGCGACATATTTCAAATTTGCGAACGTGTCGGATCGGTTGTGGGGTTGGACTAGATTTTTACGATCGAGCGGAGCGAGCGAGCAACGGTCACAATTTCCAAGCTATACATATACCATATATTGTCTTGCATATATTTCGTGCTTGTACCTAATTTTGTCAGCCATTACGGACATCACGTTGCACTGTACTATGAGGAAACGGTACTAATTATGTGAAACTATTGGTAAACCGTGAACATTTGTCAGAAGGCAATAGGATAAAGACTTCCGGCTCCTCGGGCTGGTGCGAATATATCAATGTCCGTATGTGCCAAACCGATGGTTTGTGACACACCCTTACGCGTGTCTCGTTCGCTGCGCTCGCACGAAAGCTATAGCCTAACTTAAAACCAATCCATCTTCCGTTCATTATTCGATATGGTGGCGACATATTTCGAATTTGCGAACGTGTGGGATCGGTTGTGAGGTTGGACTAGATTTTTACGAGCGAGCGGAGCGAGCGAGCAACGGTCACAATTTCCAAGCTATACATATACCTCATATTATCTTCCATATATTTCGTGTTATTACCTAATTTTGTCTGCCATTTCGGACATCACATTGCATTGTACTATGTGGAAAAGGTACTATTTATGTGAAACTATTCATAAACTGTAAACATGTGTCGGTAGGCAATAGGATAAATACTTCCGGCTCCTCGGGCTGGTGCGAATATTTCAATGTCCGTATGTGCCAAACCGTTGGTTTATGACACACCTATACGCGTCTCTCGCTCGCTGCGCTCGCTCGAAAACTATAGCCTAACCTAAAACCAATACATCTTGCGTTCATTATTCGATATGATGGCGACATATTTCAAATTTGCGAACGTGTCGGATCGGTTGTGGGGTTGGACTAGATTTTTACGAGCGAGCGGAGCGAGCGAGCAACGGTCACAATTTCCAAGCTATACATATACCATATATTGTCTTGCATATATTTCGTGCTTGTACCTAATTTTGTCAGCCATTTCGGACATCACGTTGCACTGTACTATGAGGAAACGGTACTAATTATGTGAAACTATTGGTAAACCGTAAACATTTGTCAGAAGGCAATAGGATAAAGACTTCCGGCTCCTCGGGCTGGTGCGAATATATCAATGTCCGTATCTGCCAAACCGATGGTTTGTGACACACCTTTACGCGTCTCTCGTTCGCTGCGCTCGCACGAAAGCTATAGCCTAACCTAAAACCAATCCATCTTCCGTTCATTATTCGATATGGTGGCGACATATTTCCAATTTGCGAACGTGTGGGATCGGTTGTGAGGTTGGACTAGATTATTACGAGCGAGCGGAGCGAGCGAGCAACGGTCACAATTTCCAAGCTATACATATACCATATATTGTCTTGCATATATTTCGTGCTTGTACCTAATTTTGTCAGCCATTTCGGACATCACGTTGCACAGTACTATGAGGAAACGGTACTAATTATGTGAAACTATTGGTAAACCGTAAACATTTGTCAGAAGGCAACAGGATAAAGACTTCCGGCTCCTCGGGCTGGTGCGAATATTTCAATGTCCGTATGCGCCAAACCGTTGGTTTGTGACCCATATTTACGCGTCTCTCGCTCGCTGCGCTCGCACGAAAGCTATAGCCTAACCTAAAACCAATCCATCTTCCGTTCATTATTCGATATGGTGGCGACATATTTCAAATTTGTGAACGTGTCGGATCGGTTGTGAGGTTGGACGAGATTTTTACGAGCGAGCGGAGCGAGCGAGGAACGGTCACAATTTCCAAGCTATATATATACCTTATATTGCCTTGTATATATTTCGTGTTAGTAGCTAATTTTGTCAGCCATTTCGGACATCACATTGCACTGTACTATGTGGAAATAGTACTATTTATGTGAAACTATTCATAAACTGTAAACATGTGTCGGTAGGCAATAGGATAAATACTTCCGGCTCCTCGGGCTGGTGCGAATAGTTCAATGTCCGTATGTGCCAAACCGTTGGTTTGAGACACACATTTACGCGTCGCTCGCTCGCTGCGCTCGCTCGAAAACTATAGCCTAACCTAAAACCAATCCATCTTCCGTCATTCTTCGATATGATGGCGACATATTTCAAATTTGCGAACGTGTCGGATCGGTTGTGGGGTTGGACTAGATTTTTACGAGCGAGCGGAGCGAGCGAGCAACGGTCACAATTTCCAAGCTATACATATACCTTATATTGCCTTCCATATATTTCGTGTTATTACCTAATTTTGTCAGCCATTTCGGACATCACATTGCACTGTACTATGAGGAAATAGTACTATTTATGTGAAACTATTCATAAACTGTAAACATGTGTCGGTAGGCAACAGGATAAATACTTCCGGCTCCTCGGGCTGGTGCGAATATTTCAATGTCCGTATGTGCCAAACCGTTGGTTTATGACACACCTATACGCGTCTCTCGCTCGCTGCGCTCGCTCGAAAACTATAGCCTAACCTAAAACCAATCCATCTTGCGTTCATTATTCGATATGAAGGCGACATATTTCAAATTTGCGAACGTGTCGGATCGGTTGTGGGGTTGGACTAGATTTTTACGATCGAGCGGAGCGAGCGAGCAACGGTCACAATTTCCAAGCTATACATATACCATATATTGTCTTGCATATATTTCGTGCTTGTACCTAATTTTGTCAGCCATTTCGGACATCACGTTGCACTGTACTATGAGGAAACGGTACTAATTATGTGAAACTATTGGGAAACCGTGAACATTTGTCAGAAGGCAATAGGATAAAGACTTCCGGCTCCTCGGGCTGGTGCGAATATTTCAATGTCCGTATGTGCCAAACCGTTGGTATATGACACACCTTTACGCTTCTCTCGCTCGCGGCGCTCGCTCGAAAACTATAGCCTAACCCAAAACCAATCCATCTTGCGTTCATTATTCGATATGATGGCGACATATTGCAAATTTGCGAACGTGTCGGATCGGTTGTGAGGTTGGACGAGATTTTTACGAGCGAGCGGAGCGAGCGAGGAACGGTCACAATTTCCAAGCTATATATATACCTTATATTGCCTTCCATATATTTCGTGTTATTACCTAATTTTGTCAGCCATTTCGGACATCACATTGCACTGTACTATGAGGAAATAGTACTATTTATGTGAAACTATTCATAAACTGTAAACATGTGTCGGTAGGCAATAGGATAAATACTTCCGGCTCCTCGGGCTGGTGCGAATATTTCAATGTCCGTATGTGCCAAACCGTTGGTTTGTGACACACCTTTACGCGTCTCTCGCTCGCCGCGCTCGCACGAAAGCTATAGCCTAACCTAAAACCAATCCATCTTGCGTTCATTATTGGATATGGTGGCGACATATTTCGAATTTGCGAACGTGTGGGATCGGTTGTGAGGTTGGACTAGATTTTTACGAGCGAGCGCAGCGAGCGAGCGGAGCGAGCGAGCAACGGTCACAATTTCCAAGCTATACATATACCTTATATTATCTTCCATATATTTCGTGTTATTACCTAATTTTGTCTGCCATTTCGGACATCACATTGCATTGTACTATGTGGAAAAGGTACTATTTATGTGAAACTATTGGTAAACCGTAAACATTTGTCAGAAGGCAACAGGATAAAGACTTCCGGCTCCTCGGGCTGGTGCGAATATTTCAATGTCCGTATGCGCCAAACCGTTGGTTTGTGACCCACATTTACGCGTCTCTCGCTCGCTGCGCTCGCACGAAAGCTATAGCCTAACCTAAAACCAATCCATCTTCCGTTCATTATTCGATATGGTGGCGACATATTTCAAATTTGCGAACGTGTCGGATCGGTTGTGAGGTTGGACGAGATTTTTACGAGCGAGCGGAGCGAGCGAGGAACGGTCACAATTTCCAAGCTATATATATACCTTATATTGCCTTGTATATATTTCGTGTTAGTAGCTAATTTTGTCAGCCATTTCGGACATCACATTGCACTGTACTATGTGGAAATAGTACTATTTATGTGAAACTATTCATAAACTGTAAACATGTGTCGGTAGGCAATAGGATAAATACTTCCGGCTCCTCGGGCTGGTGCGAATAGTTCAATGTCCGTATGTGCCAAACCGTTGGTTTGAGACACACATTTACGCGTCGCTCGCTCGCTGCGCTCGCTCGAAAACTATAGCCTAACCTAAAACCAATCCATCTTCCGTCATTCTTCGATATGATGGCGACATATTTCAAATTTGCGAACGTGTCGGATCGGTTGTGGGGTTGGACTAGATTTTTACGAGCGAGCGGAGCGAGCGAGCAACGGTCACAATTTCCAAGCTATACATATACCTTATATTGCCTTCCATATATTTCGTGTTATTACCTAATTTTGTCAGCCATTTCGGACATCACATTGCACTGTACTATGAGGAAATAGTACTATTTATGTGAAACTATTCATAAACTGTAAACATGTGTCGGTAGGCAATAGGATAAATACTTCCGGCTCCTCGGGCTGGTGCTAATATTTCAATGTCCGTATGCGCCAAACCGTTGGTTTGTGACCCACATTTACGCGTCTCTCGCTCGCTGCGCTCGCACGAAAGCTATAGCCTAACCTAAAACCAATCCATCTTCCGTTTATTATTCGATATGGTGGCGACATATTTCAAATTTGCGAACGTGTCGGATCGGTTGTGAGGTTGGACGAGATTTTTACGAGCGAGCGGAGCGAGCGAGGAACGGTCACAATTTCCAAGCTATATATATACCTTATATTGCCTTGTATATATTTCGTGTTAGTACCTAATTTTGTCAGCCATTTCGGACATCACATTGCACTGTACTATGAGGAAATAGTACTATTTATGTGAAACTATTCATAAACTGTAAACATGTGTCGGTAGGCAATAGGATAAATACTTCCGGCTCCTCGGGCTGGTGCGAATATTTCAATGTCCGTATGTGCCAAACCGTTGGTTTATGACACACCTATACGCGTCTCTCGCTCGCTGCGCTCGCACGAAAGCTATAGCCTAACCTAAAACCAATCCATCTTCCGTCATTCTTCGATATGATGGCGACATATTTCAAATTTGCGAACGTGTCGGATCGGTTGTGGGGTTGGACTAGATTTTTACGATCGAGCGGAGCGAGCGAGCAACGGTCACAATTTCCAAGCTATACATATACCATATATTGTCTTGCATATATTTCGTGCTTGTACCTAATTTTGTCAGCCATTACGGACATCACGTTGCACTGTACTATGAGGAAACGGTACTAATTATGTGAAACTATTGGTAAACCGTGAACATTTGTCAGAAGGCAATAGGATAAAGACTTCCGGCTCCTCGGGCTGGTGCGAATATATCAATGTCCGTATGTGCCAAACCGATGGTTTGTGACACACCCTTACGCGTGTCTCGTTCGCTGCGCTCGCACGAAAGCTATAGCCTAACCTAAAACCAATCCATCTTCCGTTCATTATTCGATATGGTGGCGACATATTTCGAATTTGCGAACGTGTGGGATCGGTTGTGAGGTTGGACTAGATTTTTACGAGCGAGCGGAGCGAGCGAGCAACGGTCACAATTTCCAAGCTATACATATACCTCATATTATCTTCCATATATTTCGTGTTATTACCTAATTTTGTCTGCCATTTCGGACATCACATTGCATTGTACTATGTGGAAAAGGTACTATTTATGTGAAACTATTCATAAACTGTAAACATGTGTCGGTAGGCAATAGGATAAATACTTCCGGCTCCTCGGGCTGGTGCGAATATTTCAATGTCCGTATGTGCCAAACCGTTGGTTTATGACACACCTATACGCGTCTCTCGCTCGCTGCGCTCGCTCGAAAACTATAGCCTAACCTAAAACCAATACATCTTGCGTTCATTATTCGATATGATGGCGACATATTTCAAATTTGCGAACGTGTCGGATCGGTTGTGGGGTTGGACTAGATTTTTACGAGCGAGCGGAGCGAGCGAGCAACGGTCACAATTTCCAAGCTATACATATACCATATATTGTCTTGCATATATTTCGTGCTTGTACCTAATTTTGTCAGCCATTTCGGACATCACGTTGCACTGTACTATGAGGAAACGGTACTAATTATGTGAAACTATTGGTAAACCGTAAACATTTGTCAGAAGGCAATAGGATAAAGACTTCCGGCTCCTCGGGCTGGTGCGAATATATCAATGTCCGTATCTGCCAAACCGATGGTTTGTGACACACCTTTACGCGTCTCTCGTTCGCTGCGCTCGCACGAAAGCTATAGCCTAACCTAAAACCAATCCATCTTCCGTTCATTATTCGATATGGTGGCGACATATTTCCAATTTGCGAACGTGTGGGATCGGTTGTGAGGTTGGACTAGATTTTTACGAGCGAGCGGAGCGAGCGAGCAACGGTCACAATTTCCAAGCTATACATATACCATATATTGTCTTGCATATATTTCGTGCTTGTACCTAATTTTGTCAGCCATTTCGGACATCACGTTGCACAGTACTATGAGGAAACGGTACTAATTATGTGAAACTATTGGTAAACCGTAAACATTTGTCAGAAGGCAACAGGATAAAGACTTCCGGCTCCTCGGGCTGGTGCGAATATTTCAATGTCCGTATGCGCCAAACCGTTGGTTTGTGACCCACATTTACGCGTCTCTCGCTCGCTGCGCTCGCACGAAAGCTATAGCCTAACCTAAAACCAATCCATCTTCCGTTCATTATTCGATATGGTGGCGACATATTTCAAATTTGCGAACGTGTCGGATCGGTTGTGAGGTTGGACGAGATTTTTACGAGCGAGCGGAGCGAGCGAGGAACGGTCACAATTTCCAAGCTATATATATACCTTATATTGCCTTGTATATATTTCGTGTTAGTAGCTAATTTTGTCAGCCATTTCGGACATCACATTGCACTGTACTATGTGGAAATAGTACTATTTATGTGAAACTATTCATAAACTGTAAACATGTGTCGGTAGGCAATAGGATAAATACTTCCGGCTCCTCGGGCTGGTGCGAATAGTTCAATGTCCGTATGTGCCAAACCGTTGGTTTGAGACACACATTTACGCGTCGCTCGCTCGCTGCGCTCGCTCGAAAACTATAGCCTAACCTAAAACCAATCCATCTTCCGTCATTCTTCGATATGATGGCGACATATTTCAAATTTGCGAACGTGTCGGA
>NW_026109235.1:0-66291 GCF_024516045.1 Bombus affinis
CGCACCAGCCCTAGGAGCCGGAAGTATTTATTCCTATTGCCTACCGACACATGTCTACAGTTTATGAATAGTTTCACATAAATAGTACTATTTCCTCTAGTACAGTGCAATGTGATGTCCGAATGGCTGACAAAATTAGGTAATAACACGAAAATATATGGAAGGCAATATAAGGTATATGTATAGCTTGAATTGTACGTACGTTGCTCGCTCGCTCCGCTCGCTCGTAAAAATGTAGTCCAACCTCACAACCGATCCCACACGTTCGCAAATTTGAAATATGTTCGCCACCATATCGAATAATGAACGAAGATGGTTGTTTTTAGGTTAGGCTATAGCTTTCGTGCGAGCGCAGCGAACGATAGACGCGTAAAGGTGTGTCACAAACCAACGGTTTGGCACATACGGACATTGAAATATTCGCACCAGGCCGAGGAGCCGGAGTCTTAATCCTATACCTTCTGACAAATGTTAACGGTTTACCAATAGTTTCACATAATTAGTAACGTTTCCTCATAGTACAGTGCAACGTGATGTCCGAAATGGCTGACAAAATTAGGTACAAGCACGAAATATATGCAAGACTAGATTGGTATATGTATAGCTTGGAAATTGTGACCGATGCTCCTCGCTCCGCTCGCTCGTAAATATCAGTCCAACCCCACAAACGATCCGACACGTTCGCAAATTTGAAACATGTCGCCATCATATCGAATAATGAACGCAAGATGGATTGGTTTTAGGTTAGGCTATAGTTTTCGAGCTGCGCCGCGATCGAGAGACGCGTATAGGTGTGTCATAAACCAACGGTTTGGCACATACGGACATTGAAATATTCGCACCAGCCCGAGGAGCCGGAAGTATTTACCCTATGCCTACGGACACATGTTTACAGTTTATGAATAGTTTCACATAAATAGTACTATTTCCTCATAGTACAGTGCAATGTGATGTCCGAAATGGCTGACAAAATTAGGTAATAACACGAAATATATGGAAGGCAATATAAGGTATATGTATACGAGCTTGGAATTGTGACCGTTGCTCGCTCGCTCCGGTCGCTCGAAAAATCTAGTCCAACCTCACAACCGATCCCACACGTTCGCCAATTTGAAATATGTCGCCACCATATCGAATAATGACGGAAGATGGATTGGTTTTAGGTTAGGCTATAGTTTTCGAGCGTGCGCCGCGAGCGAGAGACGCGTAAAGGTGTGTCACAAACCATCGGTTTGGCACATACGGACATTGATATTTCGCACCAGCCCGAGGAGCCGGAAGTCTTTATCCTTGCCATCCTGACAAATGTTTACGGTTTACCAATAGTTTCGCATGATTAGTACCGTTCCTCTAAGTACAGTGCAACGTGATGTCCGAAATGGCTGACAAAATTAGGTACAAGCACGAAATATATGCAAGACAATATATGGTATATGTATAGCTTGGAAATTGTGACCGTTGCTCGCTCGCTCCGCTCGCTGGTAAAATCTTGTCCACCTCACAACCGATCCCACACGTTCGCAAATTTTGAATATGTCGCCACCATATCGAATAATGAACGGAAGATGGATTGGTTTTAGGTTAGGCTATAGCTTTCGTGCGAGCGCAGCGAACGATAGACGCGTAAAGGTGTGTCACAAACCACGGTTTGGTACATACGGACATTGAAATATTCGCACCAGCCCGAGGAGCCGGAAGTCTTTATCCTATTGTCTTCTGACAAATGTTACGGTTTACCAATAGTTTCACATAATTAGTAACGTTTCCTCATAGTACAGTGCAACGTGATGTCCGAAATGGCTGACAAAATTAGGTACAAGCACGAAATATATGCAAGACAATATATGGTATATGTATAGCTTGGAATTGTAACCGTTGCTCGCTCGCTCCGCTCGCTCGAAAAAATCTAGTCCACCTCACAACCGATCCGACACGTTCGCAAATTTGAAATATGTCGCCATCATATCGAATAATGAACGCAGATGGATTGGTTTTAGGTTAGGCTATAGTTTTCGAGCGAGCGCCGCGAGCGAGAGACGCGTATAGGTGGTCATAAACCACGGTTTGGCACATACGGACATTGAAATATTCGCACCAGCCCGAGGAGCCGGAAGTATTTATCCTATTGCCTACCGACACATGTTTACAGTTTATGAAAGTTTCACATAAATAGTACTATTTCCTCATAGTACAGTGCAACGTGATGTCCGAAATGGCTGACAAAATTAGGTACAAGCACGAAATATATGCAAGACAATATATGGTATATGTATAGCTTGGAAATTGTGACCGTTGCTCGCTCGCTCCGCTCGCTGTAAAAATCTTGTCCAACCTCACAACCGATCCCACACGTTCGCAAATTTGAAATATGTCGCCACCATATCGAATAATGAACGGAAGATGGATGGTTTAGGTTAGGCTATAGCTTTCGTGCGAGCGCAGCGAACGATAGACGCGTAAAGGTGTGTCACAAACCAACGGTTTGGTACATACGGACATTGAAATATCGCACCAGCCCGAGGAGCCGGAAGTCTTTATCCTATTGTCTTCTGACAAATGTTTACGGTTTACCATAGTTTCACATAATTAGAACGTTTCCTCATAGTACAGTGCAACGTGATGTCCGAAATGGCTGACAAAATTAGGTACAAGCACGAAATATATGCAAGACAATATATGGTATATGTATAGCTTGGAAATTGTAACCGTTGCTCGCTCGCTCCGCTCGCTCGAAAAAATCTAGTCCAACATCACAACCGATCCGACACGTTCGCAAATTGAAAAATGTCGCCATCATATCGAATAATGAACGCAAGATGATTGGTTTTAGGTTAGGCTATAGTTTTCGAGCGAGCGCCGCGAGGCGAGAGACGCGTATAGGTGTGTCATAAACCAACGGTTTGGCACATACGGACATTGAAATATTCGCACCAGCCCTAGGAGCCGGAAGTATTTATCCTATTGCCTACCGACACATGTTACAGTTTATGAATAGTTTCACATAAATAGTACTATTTTCCTCATAGTACAGTGCAATGTGAGTCCGAAATGGCTGACAAAATTAGGTAATAACACGAAATATATGGAAGGCAATATAAGGTATATGTATAGCTTGGAAATTGTGACCGTTGCTCGCTCGCTCCGTCGCTCGAAAAATCTAGTCCAACCTCAACCGATCCCACACGTTCGCAAATTGAAATATGTCGCCACCATATCGAATAATGAACGGAAGATGGATTGGTTTTAGGTTAGGCTATAGTTTTCGAGCGTGCGCCGCGAGCGAGAGACGCGTAAAGGTGTGTCATAAACCACGGTTTGGCACATACGGACATTGAAATATTCGCATTAGCCCGAGGAGCCGGAAGTATTTATCCTATTGCCTACCGACACATGTTTACAGTTTATGAATAGTTTCACATAAATAGTACTCCTTCCTCATAGTACAGTGCATGTGATGTCCGAAATGGCTGACAAAATAGGTAATAACACGATATATATGGAAGGGAATATAAGGTATATGTATAGCTTGGAAATTGTGACCGTTGCTCGCTCGCTCCGCTCGCTCGTAAAAATCTTGTCCAACCTCACAACCGATCCCACACGTCGCAAATTTGAAATATGTCGCCACCATATCGAATAATGAACGGAAGATGGATTGGTTTTAGGTAGGCTATAGTTTTCGAGCGTGCGCCGCGAGCGAGAGAAGCGTAAAGGTGTGTCATAAACCAACGGTTTGGCACATACGGACATTGAAATATGCGCTTAGCCCGAGGAGCCGGAAGTATTTATCCTATTGCCTACCGACACATGTTTACAGTTTATGAATAGTTTCACATAATAGTACTCCTTCCTCATAGTACAGTGCAATGTGATGTCCGAAATGGCTGACAAAATTAGGTACAAGCACGAAATATATGCAAGACAATATATGGTATTTGTATAGCTTGGAAATTGTGACCGTTGCTCGCTCGCTCCGCTCGCTCGAAAAATCTAGTCCAACCTCACAACCGATCCCACACGTTCGCAATTTGAAATAGTCGCCACCATATCGAATAATGAACGGAGATGGATTGGTTTTAGGTTAGGCTATAGTTTTCGAGCGTGCGCCGCGAGCGAGAGACGCGTAAAGGTGTGTCACAAACCATCGGTTTGGCACATACGGACATTGATATATTCGCACCAGCCCGAGGAGCCGGAAGTCTTTATCCTATTGCCTTCTGACAAATGTTTACGGTTTACCAATAGTTTCACATAATTAGTACCGCTTCCTCATAGTACAGTGCAACGTGATGTCCGAAATGGCTGACAAAATTAGGTACAAGCACGAAATATATGCAAGACAATATATGGTATATGTATAGCTTGGAAATTGTGACCGTTGCTCGCTCGCTCCGCTCGCTCGTAAAAATCTAGTCCAACCCCACAACCGATCCGACACGTTCGCAAATTTGAAATATGTCGCCATCATATCGAATAATGAACGCAAGATGGATTGGTTTTAGGTTAGGCTATAGTTTTCGAGCGTGCGCAGCGAGCGAGAGACGCGTATAGGTGTGTCATAAACCAACGGTTTGGCACATACGGACATTGAAATATTCGCACCAGCCCTAGGAGCCGGAAGTATTTATCCTATTGCCTACCGACACGTGTCTACAGTTTATGAATAGTTTCACATAAATATTACTATTTCCTCATAGTACAGTGCAATGTGATGTCCGAAATGGCTGACAAAATTAGGTAATAACACGAAATATATGGAAGGCAATATAAGGTATATGTATAGCTTGGAAATTGTGACCGTTGCTCGCTCGCTCCGCTCGCTCGTAAAAATGTAGTCCAACCTCACAACCGATCCCACACGTTCGCAAATTTGAAATATGTCGCCACCATATCGAATAATGAACGGAAGATGGATTGGTTTTAGGTTAGGCTATAGCTTTCGTGCGAGCGCAGCGAACGATAGACGCGTAAAGGTGTGTCACAAACCAACGGTTTGGCACATACGGACATTGAAATATTCGCACCAGCCCGAGGAGCCGGAAGTCTTTATCCTATTACCTTCTGACAAATGTTAACGGTTTACCAATAGTTTCACATAATTAGTAACGTTTCCTCATAGTACAGTGCAACGTGATGTCCGAAATGGCTGACAAAATTAGGTACAAGCACGAAATATATGCAAGACAATATATGGTATATGTATAGCTTGGAAATTGTGACCGTTGCTCGCTCGCTCCGCTCGCTCGTAAAAATCTAGTCCAACCCCACAAACGATCCGACACGTTCGCAAATTTGAAACATGTCGCCATCATATCGAATAATGAACGCAAGATGGATTGGTTTTAGGTTAGGCTATAGTTTTCGAGCGAGCGCCGCGATCGAGAGACGCGTATAGGTGTGTCATAAACCAACGGTTTGGCACATACGGACATTGAAATATTCGCACCAGCCCGAGGAGCCGGAAGTATTTATCCTATTGCCTACGGACACATGTTTACAGTTTATGAATAGTTTCACATAAATAGTACTATTTCCTCATAGTACAGTGCAATGTGATGTCCGAAATGGCTGACAAAATTAGGTAATAACACGAAATATATGGAAGGCAATATAAGGTATATGTATAGCTTGGAAATTGTGACCGTTGCTCGCTCGCTCCGGTCGCTCGAAAAAATCTAGTCCAACCTCACAACCGATCCCACACGTTCGCAAATTTGAAATATGTCGCCACCATATCGAATAATGAACGGAAGATGGATTGGTTTTAGGTTAGGCTATAGTTTTCGAGCGTGCGCCGCGAGCGAGAGACGCGTAAAGGTGTGTCACAAACCATCGGTTTGGCACATACGGACATTGATATATTCGCACCAGCCCGAGGAGCCGGAAGTCTTTATCCTATTGCCTTCTGACAAATGTTTACGGTTTACCAATAGTTTCGCATGATTAGTACCGTTTCCTCATAGTACAGTGCAACGTGATGTCCGAAATGGCTGACAAAATTAGGTACAAGCACGAAATATATGCAAGACAATATATGGTATATGTATAGCTTGGAAATTGTGACCGTTGCTCGCTCGCTCCGCTCGCTGGTAAAAATCTTGTCCAACCTCACAACCGATCCCACACGTTCGCAAATTTGAAATATGTCGCCACCATATCGAATAATGAACGGAAGATGGATTGGTTTTAGGTTAGGCTATAGCTTTCGTGCGAGCGCAGCGAACGATAGACGCGTAAAGGTGTGTCACAAACCAACGGTTTGGTACATACGGACATTGAAATATTCGCACCAGCCCGAGGAGCCGGAAGTCTTTATCCTATTGTCTTCTGACAAATGTTTACGGTTTACCAATAGTTTCACATAATTAGTAACGTTTCCTCATAGTACAGTGCAACGTGATGTCCGAAATGGCTGACAAAATTAGGTACAAGCACGAAATATATGCAAGACAATATATGGTATATGTATAGCTTGGAAATTGTAACCGTTGCTCGCTCGCTCCGCTCGCTCGAAAAAATCTAGTCCAACCTCACAACCGATCCGACACGTTCGCAAATTTGAAATATGTCGCCATCATATCGAATAATGAACGCAAGATGGATTGGTTTTAGGTTAGGCTATAGTTTTCGAGCGAGCGCCGCGAGCGAGAGACGCGTATAGGTGTGTCATAAACCAACGGTTTGGCACATACGGACATTGAAATATTCGCACCAGCCCGAGGAGCCGGAAGTATTTATCCTATTGCCTACCGACACATGTTTACAGTTTATGAATAGTTTCACATAAATAGTACTATTTCCTCATAGTACAGTGCAACGTGATGTCCGAAATGGCTGACAAAATTAGGTACAAGCACGAAGTATATGCAAGACAATATATGGTATATGTATAGCTTGGAAATTGTGACCGTTGCTCGCTCGCTCCGCTCGCTGGTAAAAATCTTGTCCAACCTCACAACCGATCCCACACGTTCGCAAATTTGAAATATGTCGCCACCATATCGAATAATGAACGGAAGATGGATTGGTTTTAGGTTAGGCTATAGCTTTCGTGCGAGCGCAGCGAACGATAGACGCGTAAAGGTGTGTCACAAACCAACGGTTTGGTACATACGGACATTGAAATATTCGCACCAGCCCGAGGAGCCGGAAGTCTTTATCCTATTGTCTTCTGACAAATGTTTACGGTTTACCAATAGTTTCACATAATTAGTAACGTTTCCTCATAGTACAGTGCAACGTGATGTCCGAAATGGCTGACAAAATTAGGTACAAGCACGAAATATATGCACGAAGATATATGGTATATGTATAGCTTGGAAATTGTGACCGTTGCTCGCTCTCTCCGCTCGCTCGTAAAAATCTAGTCCAACCCCACAACCGATCCGACACGTTCGCAAATTTGAAACATGTCGCCATCATATCGAATAATGAACGCAAGATGGATTGGTTTTAGGTTAGGCTATAGTTTTCGAGCGAGCGCCGCGAGCGAGAGACGCGTATAGGTGTGTCATAAACCAACGGTTTGGCACATACGGACATTGAAATATTCGCACCAGCCCGAGGAGCCGAAAGTATTTATCGTATTGCCTACCGACACATGTTTACAGTTTATGAATAGTTTCACATAAATAGTACTCCTTCCTCATAGTACAGTGCAATGTGATGTCCGAAATGGCTGACAAAATTAGGTAATAACACGATATATATGGAAGGGAATATAAGGTATATGTATAGCTTGGAAATTGTGACCGTTGCTCGCTCGCTGCGCTCGCTCGTAAAAATCTAGTCCAACCTCACAACCGATCCCACACGTTCGCAAATTTGAAATACGTCGCCACCATATCGAATAATGAACGGAAGATGGATTGGTTTTAGGTTAGGCTATAGTTTTCGAGCGTGCGCCGCGAGCGAGAGACGCGTAAAGGTGTGTCATAAACCAACGGTTTGGCACATACGGACATTGAAATATTCGCATTAGCCCGAGGAGCCGGAAGTATTTATCCTATTGCCTACCGACACATGTTTACAGTTTATGAATTGTTTCACATAAATAGTACTCCTTCCTCATAGTACAGTGCAATGTGATGTCCGAAATGGCTGACAAAATTAGGTACAAGCACAAAATTTATGCAAGACAATATATGGTATATGTATACCTTGGAAATTGTGACCGTTGCTCGCTCGCTCCGCTCGCTCGTAGAAATCTAGTCCAACCCTACAACCGATCCGACACGTTCGCAAATTTGAAATATGTCGCCATTATATCGAATAATGAACGCAAGATGGATTGGTTTTAGGTAAGGCTATAGTTTTCGAGCGAGCGCAGCGAGCGAGAGACGCGTATAGGTGTGTCATAAACCAACGGTTTGGCACATACGGACATTGAAATATTCGCACCAGCCCGAGGAGCCGGAAGTATTTATCCTATTGCCTACCGACACATGTTTACAGTTTATGAATAGTTTCACATAAATAGTACTATTTCCTCATAGTACAGTGCAATGTGATGTCCGAAATGGCTGACAAAATTAGGTAATAACACGAAATATATGGAAGGCAATATAAGGTATATGTATAGCTCGGAAATTGTGACCGTTGCTCGCTCGCTCCGCTCGCTCGTAAAAATCTAGTCCAACCTCACAACCGATCCCACACGTTCGCAAATTTGAAATATGTCGCCACCATATCGAATAATGAACGGAAGATGGATTGGTTTTAGGTTAGGCTATAGCTTTCGTGCGAGCGCAGCGAACGAGAGACGCGTAAAGGTGTGTCATAAACCAACGGTTTGGCACATACGGACATTGAAATATTCGCACCAGCCCGAGGAGCCGAAAGTATTTATCCTATTGCCTACCGACACATGTTTACAGTTTATGAATAGTTTCACATAAATAGTACTATTTCCTCATAGTACAGTGCAATGTGATGTCCGAAATGGCTGACAAAATTAGGTAATAACGCGAAATATATGGAAGGCAATATAAGGTATATGTATAGCTTGGAAATTGTGACCGTTGCTCGCTCTCTCCGCTCGCTCGTAAAAATCTAGTCCAACCCCACAACCGATCCGACACGTTCGCAAATTTGAAACATGTCGCCATCATATCGAATAATGAACGCAAGATGGATTGGTTTTAGGTTAGGCTATAGTTTTCGAGCGAGCGCCGCGAGCGAGAGACGCGTATAGGTGTGTCATAAACCAACGGTTTGGCACATACGGACATTGAAATATTCGCACCGGCCCGAGGAGCCGAAAGTATTTATCCTATTGCCTACCGACACATGTTTACAGTTTATGAATAGTTTCACATAAATAGTACTATTTCCTCATAGTACAGTGCAATGTGATGTCCGAAATGGCTGACAAAATTAGGTAATAACACGAAATATATGGAAGGCAATATAAGGTATATGTATAGCTTGGAAATTGTGACCGTTGCTCGCTCGCTCCGCTCGCTCGAAAAAATCTAGTCCAACCTCACAACCGATCCCACACGTTCGCAAATTTGAAATATGTCGCCACCATATCGAATAATGAACGGAAGATGGATTGGTTTTAGGTTAGGCTATAGTTTTCGAGCGTGCGCCGCGAGCGAGAGACGCGTAAAGGTGTGTCATAAACCAACGGTTTGGCACATACGGACATTGAAATATTCGCATTAGCCCGAGGAGCCGGAAGTATTTATCCTATTGCCTACCGACACATGTTTACAGTTTATAAATAGTTTCACATAAATAGTACTCCTTCCTCATAGTACAGTGCAATGTGATGTCCGAAATGGCTGACAAAATTAGGTAATAACACGAAATATATGGAAGGCAATATAAGGTATATGTATAGCTTGGAAATTGTGACCGTTGCTCGCTCGCTCCGCTCGCTCGAAAAAATCTAGTCCAACCTCACAACCGATCCCACACGTTCGCAAATTTGAAATATGTCGCCACCATATCGAATAATGAACGGAAGATGGATTGGTTTTAGGTTAGGCTATAGTTTTCGAGCGTGCGCCGCGAGCGAGAGACGCGTAAAGGTGTGTCATAAACCAACGGTTTGGCACATACGGACATTGAAATATTCGCATTAGCCCGAGGAGCCGGAAGTATTTATCCTATTGCCTACCGACACATGTTTACAGTTTATGAATAGTTTCACATAAATAGTACTCCTTCCTCATAGTACAGTGCAATGTGATGTCCGAAATGGCTGACAAAATTAGGTAATAACACGATATATATGGAAGGGAATATAAGGTATATGTATAGCTTGGAAATTGTGACCGTTGCTCGCTCGCTGCGCTCGCTCGTAAAAATCTTGTCCATCCTCACAACCGATCCCACACGTTCGCAAATTTGAAATATGTCGCCATTATATCGAATAATGAACGCAAGATGGATTGGTTTTAGGTAAGGCTATAGTTTTCGAGCGAGCGCAGCGAGCGAGAGACGCGTATAGGTGTGTCATAAACCAACGGTTTGGCACATACGGACATTGAAATATTCGCACTAACCCGAGGAGCCGGAAGTATTTATCCTATTGCCTACCGACACATGTTTACAGTTTATGAATAGTTTCACATAAATAGTACTATTTCCTCATAGTACAGTGCAATGTGATGTCCGAATGGCTGACAAAATTAGGTAATAACACGAAATATATGGAAGGCAATATAAGGTATATGTATAGCTTGGAAATTGTGACCGTTGCTCGCTCGCTCCGCTCGCTCGTAAAAATCTAGTCCAACCTCACAACCGATCCCACACGTTCGCAAATTTGAAATATGTCGCCACCATATCGAATAATGAACGGAAGATGGATTGGTTTTAGGTTAGGCTATAGCTTTCGTGCGAGCGCAGCGAACGATAGACGCGTAAAGGTGTGTCATAAACCAACGGTTTGGCACATACGGACATTGAAATATTCGCATTAGCCCGAGGAGCCGGAAGTCTTTATCCTATTGTCTTCTGACAAATGTTTACAGTTTATGAATAGTTTCACATAAATAGTACTATTTCCTCATAGTACAGTGCAATGTGATGTCCGAAGTGGCTGACAAAATTAGGTAATAACACGAAATATATGGAAGGCAATATAAGGTATATGTATAGCTTGGAAATTGTGACCGTTGCTCGCTCGCTCCGCTCGCTCGTAAAAATCTAGTCCAACCCCACAACCGATCCGACACGTTCGCAAATTTGATACATGTCGCCATCATATCGAATAATGAACGCAAGATGGATTGGTTTTAGGTTAGGCTATAGTTTTCGAGCGAGCGCCGCGAGCGAGAGACGCGTATAGGTGTGTCATAAACCAACGGTTTGGCACATACGGACATTGAAATATTCGCACCAGCCCGAGGAGCCGGAAGTATTTATCCTATTGCCTACCGACACATGTTTACAGTTTATGAATAGTTTCACATAAATAGTACTATTTCCTCATAGTACAGTGCAATGTGATGTCCGAAATGGCTGACAAAATTAGGTAATAACACGAAATATATGGAAGGCAATATAAGGTATATGTATAGCTTGGAAATTGTGACCGTTGCTCGCTCGCTCCGCTCGCTCGAAAAAATCTAGTCCAACCTCACAACCGATCCCACACGTTCGCAAATTTGAAATATGTCGCCACCATATCGAATAATGAACGGAAGATGGATTGGTTTTAGGTTAGGCTATAGTTTTCGAGCGTGCGCCGCGAGCGAGAGACGCGTAAAGGTGTGTCATAAACCAACGGTTTGGCACATGCGGACATTGAAATATTCGCATTAGCCCGAGGAGCCGGAAGTATTTATCCTATTGCCTACCGACACATGTTTACAGTTTATGAATAGTTTCACATAAATAGTACTATTTCCTCATAGTACAGTGCAATGTGATGTCCGAAGTGGCTGACAAAATTAGGTAATAACACGAAATATATGGAAGGCAATATAAGGTATATGTATAGCTTGGAAATTGTGACCGTTGCTCGCTCGCTCCGCTCGCTCGTAAAAATCTAGTCCAATCTCACAACCGATCCCACACGTTCGCAAATTTGAAATATGTCGCCACCATATCGAATAATGAACGGAAGATGGATTGGTTTTAGGTTAGGCTATAGCTTTCGTGCGAGCGCAGCGAACGAGAAACGCGTAAAGGTGTGTCACAAACCATCGGTTTGGCACATACGGACATTGATATATTCGCACCAGCCCGAGGAGCCGGAAGTCTTTATCCTATTGCCTTCTGACAAATGTTTACGGTTTACCAATAGTTTCACATAATTAGTACCGTTTCCTCATAGTACAGTGCAACGTGATGTCCGAAATTGCTGACAGAATTAGGTACAAGCACGAAATATATGCAAGACAATATATGGTATATGTATAGCTTGGAAATTGTGACCGTTGCTCGCTCGCTCCGCTCGCTCGAAAAAATCTAGTCCAATCTCACAACCGATCCGACACGTTCGCAAATTTGAAATATGTCGCCATCATATCGAATAATGAACGCAAGATGGATTGGTTTTAGGTTAGGCTATAGTTTTCGAGCGAGCGCCGCGAGCGAGAGACGCGTAAAGGTGTGTCATAAACCAACGGTTTGGCACATACGGACATTGAAATATTCGCACCAGCCCGAGGAGCCGGAAGTATTTATCCTATTGCCTACCGACATATGTTTACAGTTTATGAATAGTTTCACATAAATAGTACTATTTCCTCATAGTACAGTGCAATGTGATGTCCGAAATGGCTGACAAAATTAGGTAATAACACGAAATATATGGAAGGCAATATAAGGTATATGTATAGCTTGGAAATTGTGACCGTTGTTCGCTCGCTCCGCTCGCACGAAAAAATCTAGTCCAACCTCACAACCGATCCCACACGTTCGCAAATTTGAAATATGTCGCCACCATATCGAATAATGAACGGAAGATGGATTGGTTTTAGGTTAGGCTATAGTTTTCGAGCGTGCGCCGCGAGCGAGAGACGCGTAAAGGTGTGTCACAAACCATCGGTTTGGCACATACGGACATTGATATATTCGCACCAGCCCGAGGAGCCGGAAGTCTTTATCCTATTGCCTTCTGACAAATGTTTACGGTTTACCAATAGTTTCACATAATTAGTACCGTTTCCTCATAGTACAGTGCAACGTGATGTCCGAAATGGCTGACAAAATTAGGTACAAGCACGAAATATATGCAAGACAATATATGGTATATGTATAGCTTGGAAATTGTGACCGTTGCTCGCTCGCTCCGCTCGCTCGTAAAAATCTAGTC
This sequence comes from Bombus affinis, assembly GCF_024516045.1. Lineage (NCBI taxonomy): Eukaryota > Metazoa > Arthropoda > Insecta > Hymenoptera > Apidae > Bombus > Bombus affinis. The sequence goes on from NW_026109235.1 coordinate 13,277, forward strand.
CAACCCCACAACCGATCCGACACGTTCGCAAATTTGATACATGTCGCCATCATATCGAATAATGAACGCAAGATGGATTGGTTTTAGGTTAGGCTATAGTTTTCGAGCGAGCGCCGCGAGCGAGAGACGCGTATAGGTGTGTCATAAACCAACGGTTTGGCACATACGGACATTGAAATATTCGCACCAGCCCGAGGAGCTGGAAGTATTTAGCCTATTGCCTACCGACACATGTTTACAGTTTATGAATAGTTTCACATAAATAGTACTATTTCCTCATAGTACAGTGCAATGTGATGTCCGAAATGGCTGACAAAATTAGGTAATAACACGAAATATATGGAAGGCAATATAAGGTATATGTATAGCTTGGAAATTGTGACCGTTGCTCGCTCGCTCCGCTCGCTCGTAAAAATCTAGTCCAATCTCACAACCGATCCCACACGTTCGCAAATTTGAAATATGTCGCCACCATATCGAATAATGAACGGAAGATGGATTGGTTTTAGGTTAGGCTATAGCTTTCGTGCGAGCGCAGCGAACGAGAAAGGCGTAAAGGTGTGTCACAAACCATCGGTTTGGCACATACGGACATTGATATATTCGCACCAGCCCGAGGAGCCGGAAGTCTTTATCCTATTGCCTTCTGACAAATGTTTACGGTTTACCAATAGTTTCACATAATTAGTACCGTTTCCTCATAGTACAGTGCAACGTGATGTCCGAAATTGCTGACAGAATTAGGTACAAGCACGAAATATATGCAAGACAATATATGGTATATGTATAGCTTGGAAATTGTGACCGTTGCTCGCTCGCTCCGCTCGCTCGAAAAAATCTAGTCCAATCTCACAACCGATCCGACACGTTCGCAAATTTGAAATATGTCGCCATCATATCGAATAATGAACGCAAGATGGATTGGTTTTAGGTTAGGCTATAGTTTTCGAGCGAGCGCCGCGAGCGAGAGACGCGTAAAGGTGTGTCATAAACCAACGGTTTGGCACATACGGACATTGAAATATTCGCACCAGCCCGAGGAGCCGGAAGTATTTATCCTATTGCCTACCGACATATGTTTACAGTTTATGAATAGTTTCACATAAATAGTACTATTTCCTCATAGTACAGTGCAATGTGATGTCCGAAATGGCTGACAAAATTAGGTAATAACACGAAATATATGGAAGGCAATATAAGGTATATGTATAGCTTGGAAATTGTGACCGTTGTTCGCTCGCTCCGCTCGCTCGAAAAAATCTAGTCCAACCTCACAACCGATCCCACACGTTCGCAAATTTGAAATATGTCGCCACCATATCGAATAATGAACGGAAGATGGATTGGTTTTAGGTTAGGCTATAGTTTTCGAGCGTGCGCCGCGAGCGAGAGACGCGTAAAGGTGTGTCACAAACCATCGGTTTGGCACATACGGACATTGATATATTCGCACCAGCCCGAGGAGCCGGAAGTCTTTATCCTATTGCCTTCTGACAAATGTTTACGGTTTACCAATAGTTTCACATAATTAGTACCGTTTCCTCATAGTACAGTGCAACGTGATGTCCGAAATGGCTGACAAAATTAGGTACAAGCACGAAATATATGCAAGACAATATATGGTATATGTATAGCTTGGAAATTGTGACCGTTGCTCGCTCGCTCCGCTCGCTCGTAAAAATCTAGTCCAACCCCACAACCGATCCGACACGTTCGCAAATTTGATACATGTCGCCATCATATCGAATAATGAACGCAAGATGGATTGGTTTTAGGTTAGGCTATAGTTTTCGAGCGAGCGCCGCGAGCGAGAGACGCGTATAGGTGTGTCATAAACCAACGGTTTGGCACATACGGACATTGAAATATTCGCACCAGCCCGAGGAGCCGGAAGTATTTATCCTATTGCCTACCGACACATGTTTACAGTTTATGAATAGTTTCACATAAATAGTACTATTTCCTCATAGTACAGTGCAATGTGATGTCCGAAATGGCTGACAAAATTAGGTAATAACACGAAATATATGGAAGGCAATATAAGGTATATGTATAGCTTGGAAATTGTGACCGTTGCTCGCTCGCTCCGCTCGCTCGTAAAAATCTAGTCCAACCTCACAACCGATCCCACACGTTCGCAAATTTGAAATATGTCGCCACCATATCGAATAATGAACGGAAGATGGATTGGTTTTAGGTTAGGCTATAGCTTTCGTGCGAGCGCAGCGAACGAGAGACGCGTAAAGGTGTGTCACAAACCATCGGTTTGGCACATACGGACATTGATATATTCGCACCAGCCCGAGGAGCCGGAAGTCTTTAACCTATTGCCTTCTGACAAATGTTTACGGTTTACCAATAGTTTCACATAATTAGTACCGTTTCCTCATAGTACAGTGCAACGTGATGTCCGAAATGGCTGACAAAATTAGGTACAAGCACGAAATATATGCAAGACAATATATGGTATTTGTATAGCTTGGAAATTGTGACCGTTGCTCGCTCTCTCCGCTCGCTCGAAAAAATCTAGTCCAACCTCACAACCGATCCCACACGTTCGCAAATTTGAAATATGTCGCCACCATATCGAATAATGAACGGAAGATGGATTGGTTTTAGGTTAGGCTATAGTTTTCGAGCGTGCGCCGCGAGCGAGAGACGCGTAAAGGTGTGTCACAAACCATCAGTTTGGCACATACGGACATTGATATATTCGCACCAGCCCGAGGAGCCGGAAGTCTTTATCCTATTGCCTTCTGACAAATGTTTACGGTTTACCAATAGTTTCACATAATTAGTACCGTTTCCTCATAGTACAGTGCAACGTGATGTCCGAAATGGCTGACAAAATTAGGTACAAGCACGAAATATATGCAAGACAATATATGGTATATGTATAGCTTGGAAATTGTGACCGTTGCTCGCTCGCTCCGCTCGCTCGTAAAAATCTAGGCCAACCTCACAACCGATCCCACACGTTCGCAAATTTGAAATATGTCGCCACCATATCGAATAATGAACGGAAGATGGATTGGTTTTAGGTTAGGCTATAGCTTTCGTGCGAGCGCAGCGAACGATAGACGCGTAAAGGTGTGTCACAAACCAACGGTTTGGCACATACGGACATTGAAATATTCGCACCAGCCCGAGGAGCCGGAAGTCTTTATCCTATTGTCTTCTGACAAATGTTTACAGTTTATGAATAGTTTCACATAAATAGTACTATTTCCTCATAGTACAGTGCTATGTGATGTCCGAAATGGCTGACAAAATTAGGTAATAACACGAAATATATGGAAGGCAATATAAGGTATATGTATAGCTTGGAAATTGTGACCGTTGCTCGCTCGCTCCGCTCGCTCGTAAAAATCTAGTCCAACCTCACAACCGATCCCACACGTTCGCAAATTTGAAATATGTCGCCACCATATCGAATAATGAACGGAAGATGGATTGGTTTTAGGTTAGGCTATAGCTTTCGTGCGAGCGCAGCGAACGAGAGACGCGTAAAGGTGTGTCACAAACCATCGGTTTGGCACATACGGACATTGATATATTCGCACCAGCCCGAGGAGCCGGAAGTCTTTAACCTATTGCCTTCTGACAAATGTTTACGGTTTACCAATAGTTTCACATAATTAGTACCGTTTCCTCATAGTACAGTGCAACGTGATGTCCGAAATGGCTGACAAAATTAGGTACAAGCACGAAATATATGCAAGACAATATATGGTATTTGTATAGCTTGGAAATTGTGACCGTTGCTCGCTCTCTCCGCTCGCTCGAAAAAATCTAGTCCAACCTCACAACCGATCCCACACGTTCGCAAATTTGAAATATGTCGCCACCATATCGAATAATGAACGGAAGATGGATTGGTTTTAGGTTAGGCTATAGTTTTCGAGCGTGCGCCGCGAGCGAGAGACGCGTAAAGGTGTGTCACAAACCATCGGTTTGGCACATACGGACATTGATATATTCGCACCAGCCCGAGGAGCCGGAAGTCTTTATCCTATTGCCTTCTGACAAATGTTTACGGTTTACCAATAGTTTCACATAATTAGTACCGTTTCCTCATAGTACAGTGCAACGTGATGTCCGAAATGGCTGACAAAATTAGGTACAAGCACGAAATATATGCAAGACAATATATGGTATATGTATAGCTTGGAAATTGTGACCGTTGCTCGCTCGCTCCGCTCGCTCGTAAAAATCTAGTCCAACCCCACAACCGATCCGACACGTTCGCAAATTTGATACATGTCGCCATCATATCGAATAATGAACGCAAGATGGATTGGTTTTAGGTTAGGCTATAGTTTTCGAGCGAGCGCCGCGAGCGAGAGACGCGTATAGGTGTGTCATAAACCAACGGTTTGGCACATACGGACATTGAAATATTCGCACCAGCCCGAGGAGCTGGAAGTATTTAGCCTATTGCCTACCGACACATGTTTACAGTTTATGAATAGTTTCACATAAATAGTACTATTTCCTCATAGTACAGTGCAATGTGATGTCCGAAATGGCTGACAAAATTAGGTAATAACACGAAATATATGGAAGGCAATATAAGGTATATGTATAGCTTGGAAATTGTGACCGTTGCTCGCTCGCTCCGCTCGCTCGTAAAAATCTAGTCCAATCTCACAACCGATCCCACACGTTCGCAAATTTGAAATATGTCGCCACCATATCGAATAATGAACGGAAGATGGATTGGTTTTAGGTTAGGCTATAGCTTTCGTGCGAGCGCAGCGAACGAGAAAGGCGTAAAGGTGTGTCACAAACCATCGGTTTGGCACATACGGACATTGATATATTCGCACCAGCCCGAGGAGCCGGAAGTCTTTATCCTATTGCCTTCTGACAAATGTTTACGGTTTACCAATAGTTTCACATAATTAGTACCGTTTCCTCATAGTACAGTGCAACGTGATGTCCGAAATTGCTGACAGAATTAGGTACAAGCACGAAATATATGCAAGACAATATATGGTATATGTATAGCTTGGAAATTGTGACCGTTGCTCGCTCGCTCCGCTCGCTCGAAAAAATCTAGTCCAATCTCACAACCGATCCGACACGTTCGCAAATTTGAAATATGTCGCCATCATATCGAATAATGAACGCAAGATGGATTGGTTTTAGGTTAGGCTATAGTTTTCGAGCGAGCGCCGCGAGCGAGAGACGCGTAAAGGTGTGTCATAAACCAACGGTTTGGCACATACGGACATTGAAATATTCGCACCAGCCCGAGGAGCCGGAAGTATTTATCCTATTGCCTACCGACATATGTTTACAGTTTATGAATAGTTTCACATAAATAGTACTATTTCCTCATAGTACAGTGCAATGTGATGTCCGAAATGGCTGACAAAATTAGGTAATAACACGAAATATATGGAAGGCAATATAAGGTATATGTATAGCTTGGAAATTGTGACCGTTGTTCGCTCGCTCCGCTCGCTCGAAAAAATCTAGTCCAACCTCACAACCGATCCCACACGTTCGCAAATTTGAAATATGTCGCCACCATATCGAATAATGAACGGAAGATGGATTGGTTTTAGGTTAGGCTATAGTTTTCGAGCGTGCGCCGCGAGCGAGAGACGCGTAAAGGTGTGTCACAAACCATCGGTTTGGCACATACGGACATTGATATATTCGCACCAGCCCGAGGAGCCGGAAGTCTTTATCCTATTGCCTTCTGACAAATGTTTACGGTTTACCAATAGTTTCACATAATTAGTACCGTTTCCTCATAGTACAGTGCAACGTGATGTCCGAAATGGCTGACAAAATTAGGTACAAGCACGAAATATATGCAAGACAATATATGGTATATGTATAGCTTGGAAATTGTGACCGTTGCTCGCTCGCTCCGCTCGCTCGTAAAAATCTAGTCCAACCCCACAACCGATCCGACACGTTCGCAAATTTGATACATGTCGCCATCATATTGAATAATGAACGCAAGATGGATTGGTTTTAGGTTAGGCTATAGTTTTCGAGCGAGCGCCGCGAGCGAGAGACGCGTATAGGTGTGTCATAAACCAACGGTTTGGCACATACGGACATTGAAATATTCGCACCAGCCCGAGGAGCCGGAAGTATTTATCCTATTGCCTACCGACACATGTTTACAGTTTATGAATAGTTTCACATAAATAGTACTATTTCCTCATAGTACAGTGCAATGTGATGTCCGAAATGGCTGACGAAATTAGGTAATAACACGAAATATATGGAAGGCAATATAAGGTATATGTATAGCTTGGAAATTGTGACCGTTGCTCGCTCGCTCCGCTCGCTCGTAAAAATCTAGTCCAACCTCACAACCGATCCCACACGTTCGCAAATTTGAAATATGTCGCCACCATATCGAATAATGAACGGAAGATGGATTGGTTTTAGGTTAGGCTATAGCTTTCGTGCGAGCGCAGCGAACGAGAGACGCGTAAAGGTGTGTCACAAACCATCGGTTTGGCACATACGGACATTGATATATTCGCACCAGCCCGAGGAGCCGGAAGTCTTTAACCTATTGCCTTCTGACAAATGTTTACGGTTTACCAATAGTTTCACATAATTAGTACCGTTTCCTCATAGTACAGTGCAACGTGATGTCCGAAATGGCTGACAAAATTAGGTACAAGCACGAAATATATGCAAGACAATATATGGTATTTGTATAGCTTGGAAATTGTGACCGTTGCTCGCTCTCTCCGCTCGCTCGAAAAAATCTAGTCCAACCTCACAACCGATCCCACACGTTCGCAAATTTGAAATATGTCGCCACCATATCGAATAATGAACGGAAGATGGATTGGTTTTAGGTTAGGCTATAGTTTTCGAGCGTGCGCCGCGAGCGAGAGACGCGTAAAGGTGTGTCACAAACCATCAGTTTGGCACATACGGACATTGATATATTCGCACCAGCCCGAGGAGCCGGAAGTCTTTATCCTATTGCCTTCTGACAAATGTTTACGGTTTACCAATAGTTTCACATAATTAGTACCGTTTCCTCATAGTACAGTGCAACGTGATGTCCGAAATGGCTGACAAAATTAGGTACAAGCACGAAATATATGCAAGACAATATATGGTATATGTATAGCTTGGAAATTGTGACCGTTGCTCGCTCGCTCCGCTCGCTCGTAAAAATCTAGTCCAACCCCACAACCGATCCGACACGTTCGCAAATTTGATACATGTCGCCATCATATCGAATAATGAACGCAAGATGGATTGGTTTTAGGTTAGGCTATAGTTTTCGAGCGAGCGCCGCGAGCGAGAGACGCGTATAGGTGTGTCATAAACCAACGGTTTGGCACATACGGACATTGAAATATTCGCACCAGCCCGAGGAGCTGGAAGTATTTAGCCTATTGCCTACCGACACATGTTTACAGTTTATGAATAGTTTCACATAAATAGTACTATTTCCTCATAGTACAGTGCAATGTGATGTCCGAAATGGCTGACAAAATTAGGTAATAAAACGAAATATATGGAAGGCAATATAAGGTATATGTATAGCTTGGAAATTGTGACAGTTGCTCGCTCGCTCCGCTCGCTCGTAAAAATCTAGTCCAACCTCACAACCGATCCCACACGTTCGCAAATTTGAAATATGTCGCCACCATATCGAATAATGAACGGAAGATGGATTGGTTTTAGGTTAGGCTATAGCTTTCGTGCGAGCGCAGCGAACGATAGACGCGTAAAGGTGTGTCACAAACCAACGGTTTGGCACATACGGACATTGAAATATTCGCACCAGCCCGAGGAGCCGGAAGTCTTTATCCTATTGTCTTCTGACAAATGTTTACAGTTTATGAATAGTTTCACATAAATAGTACTATTTCCTCATAGTACAGTGCAATGTGATGTCCGAAGTGGCTGACAAAATTAGGTAATAACACGAAATATATGGAAGGCAATATAAGGTATATGTATAGCTTGGAAATTGTGACCGTTGCTCGCTCGTTCCGCTCGCTCGTAAAAATCTAGTCCAACCCCACAACCGATCCGTCACGTTCGCAAATTTGAAATATGTCGCCATCATATCGAATAATGAACGCAAGATGGATTGGTTTTAGGTTAGGCTATAGTTTTCGAGCGAGCGCAGCGAGCGAGAGACGCGTATAGGTGTGTCATAAACCAACGGTTTGGCACATACGGACATTGAAATATTCGCACCAGCCCGAGGAGCCGGAAGTATTTATCCTATTGCCTTCTGACAAATGTTTACGGTTTACCAATAGTTTCACATAATTAGTACCGTTTCCTCATAGTACAGTGCAACGTGATGTCCGAAATGGCTGACAAAATTAGGTACAAGCACGAAATATATGCAAGACAATATATGGTATATGTATAGCTTGGAAATTGTGACCGTTGCTCGCTCGCTTCGCTCGCTCGTAAAAATCTAGTCCAACCCCACAACCGATCCGACACGTTCGCAAATTTGAAATATGTCGCCATCATATCGAATAATGAACGCAAGATGGATTGGTTTTAGGTAAGGCTATAGTTTTCGAGCGAGCGCAGCGAGCGAGAGACGCGTATAGGTGTGTCATAAACCAACGGTTTGGCACATACGGACATTGAAATATTCGCACCAGCCCGAGGAGCCGGAAGTATTTATCCTATTGCCTACCGACACATGTTTACAGTTTATGAATAGTTTCACATAAATAGTACTATTTCCTCATAGTACAGTGCAATGTGATGTCCGAAATGGCTGACAAAATTAGGTAATAACACGAAATATATGGAAGGCAATATAAGGTATATGTATAGCTTGGAAATTGTGACCGTTGCTCGCTCGCTCCGCTCGCTCGTAAAAATCTAGTCCAACCTCACAGCCGATCCCACACGTTCGCAAATTTGAAATATGTCGCCACCATATCGAATAATGAACGGAAGATGGATTGGTTTTAGGTTAGGCTATAGCTTTCGTGCGAGCGCAGCGAACGATAGACGCGTAAAGGTGTGTCACAAACCAACGGTTTGGCACATACGGACATTGAAATATTCGCACCAGCCCGAGGAGCCGGAAGTCTTTATCCTATTGTCTTCTGACAAATGTTTACAGTTTATGAATAGTTTCACATAAATAGTACTATTTCCTCATAGTACAGTGCAATGTGATGTCCGAAGTGGCTGACAAAATTAGGTAATAACACGAAATATATGGAAGGCAATATAAGGTATATGTATAGCTTGGAAATTGTGACCGTTGCTCGCTCGCTCCGCTCGCTCGTAAAAATCTAGTCCAACCTCACAACCGATCCCACACGTTCGCAAATTTGAAATATGTCGCCACCATATCGAATAATGAACGGAAGATGGATTGGTTTTAGGTTAGGCTATAGCTTTCGTGCGAGCGCAGCGAACGAGAGACGCGTAAAGGTGTGTCACAAACCATCGGTTTGGCACATACGGACATTGATATATTCGCACCAGCCCGAGGAGCCGGAAGTCTTTATCCTATTGCCTTCTGACAAATGTTTACGGTTTACCAATAGTTTCACATAATTAGTACCGTTTCCTCATAGTACAGTGCAACGTGATGTCCGAAATGGCTGACAAAATTAGGTACAAGCACGAAATATATGCAAGACAATATATGGTATATGTATAGCTTGGAAATTGTGACCGTTGCTCGCTCGCTCCGTTCGCTCGTAAAAATCTAGTCCAACCTCACAACCGATCCGACACATTCGCAAATTTGAAAGATGTCGCCACCATATCGAATAATGAACGGAAGATGGATTGGTTTTAGGTTAGGCTATAGCTTTCGTGCGAGCGCAGCGAACGAGAGATGCGTAAAGGTGTGTCACAAACCATCGGTTTGGCACATACGGACATTGATATATTCGCACCAGCCCGAGGAGCCGGAAGTATTTATCCTAATGCCTTCTGACAAATGATTACGGGTTACCAATAGTTTCACATAATTAGTACCGTTTCCTCATAGTACAGTGCAACGTGATGTCCGAAATGGCTGACAAAATTAGGAACAAGCACGAAATATATGCAAGACAATATATGGTATATGTATAGCTTGGAAATTGTGACCGTTGCTCGCTCGCTCCGCTCGCTCGTAAAAATCTAGTCCAACCTCACAACCGATCCCACACGTTCGCAAATTTCAAATATGTCGCCACCATATCGGATAATGAACGGAAGATGGATTGGTTTTAGGTTAGGCTATAGCTTTCGTGCGAGCGCAGCGAACGAGAGACGCGTGAAGGTGTGTCACAAACCATCGGTTTGGCACATACGGACATTGATATATTCGCACCAGCCCGAGGAGCCGGAAGTCTTTATCCTATTGCCTTCTGACAAATGTTTACGGTTTACCAATAGTTTCACATAATTAGTACCGTTTCCTCATAGTACAGTGCAATGTGATGTCCGAAATGGCTTACAAAATTAGGTAATAACACGAAATATATGGAAGGCAATATAAGGTATATGTATAGCTTGGAAATTGTGACCGTTGCTCGCTCGCTCCGTTCGCTCGTAAAAATCTAGTCCAACCTCACAACCGATCCCACACGTTCGCAACTTTGAAATATGTCGCCACCATATCGAATAATGAACGGAAGGTTGATTGGTTTTAGGTTAGGCTATAGTTTTCGTGCGGGCGCAGCGAACGAGAGACGCGTAAAGGTGTGTCACAAACCATCGGTTTGGCACATACGGACATTGATATATTCGCACCAGCCCGAGGAGCCGGAAGTCTTTATCCTATTGCCTTCTGACAAATGTTTACGGTATACTAATAGTTTCACATAATTAGTACCGTTTCCTCATAGTACAGTGCCACGTGATGTCCGAAATGGCTGACAAAATTAGGTACAAGCACGAAATATATGCAAGACAATATATGGTATATGTATAGCTTGGAAATTGTGACCGTTGCTCGCTCGCTCCGCTCGCTCGTAAAAATCTAGTCCAACCCCATAACCGATACGACACGTTCGCAAATTTGAAATATGTCGCCATCATATCGAATAATGAACGCAAGATGGATTGGTTTTAGGTTAGGCTATAGTTTTCGAGCGAGCGCCGCGAGCGAGAGACGCGTAAAGGTGTGTCATAAACCAACGGTTTGGCACATACGGACATTGAAATATTCGCACCAGCCCGAGGAGCCGGAAGTATTTATCCTATTGCCTACCGACACATGTTTACAGTTTATGAATAGTTTCACATAAATAGTACTATTTCCTCATAGTACAGTGCAATGTGATGTCCGAAGTGGCTGACAAAATTAGGTAATAACACGAAATATATGGAAGGCAATATAAGGTATATGTATAGCTTGGAAATTGTGACCGTTGCTCGCTCGCTCCGCTCGCTCGTAAAAATCTAGTCCAATCTCACAACCGATCCCACACGTTCGCAAATTTGAAATATGTCGCCACCATATCGAATAATGAACGGAAGATGGATTGGTTTTAGGTTAGGCTATAGCTTTCGTGCGAGCGCAGCGAACGAGAAACGCGTAAAGGTGTGTCACAAACCATCGGTTTGGCACATACGGACATTGATATATTCGCACCAGCCCGAGGAGCCGGAAGTCTTTATCCTATTGCCTTCTGACAAATGTTTACGGTTTACCAATAGTTTCACATAATTAGTACCGTTTCCTCATAGTACAGTGCAACGTGATGTCCGAAATTGCTGACAGAATTAGGTACAAGCACGAAATATATGCAAGACAATATATGGTATATGTATAGCTTGGAAATTGTGACCGTTGCTCGCTCGCTCCGCTCGCTCGAAAAAATCTAGTCCAATCTCACAACCGATCCGACACGTTCGCAAATTTGAAATATGTCGCCATCATATCGAATAATGAACGCAAGATGGATTGGTTTTAGGTTAGGCTATAGCTTTCGTGCGAGCGCAGCGAACGAGAAACGCGTAAAGGTGTGTCACAAACCATCGGTTTGGCACATACGGACATTGATATATTCGCACCAGCCCGAGGAGCCGGAAGTCTTTATCCTATTGCCTTCTGACAAATGTTTACGGTTTACCAATAGTTTCACATAATTAGTACCGTTTCCTCATAGTACAGTGCAACGTGATGTCCGAAATTGCTGACAGAATTAGGTACAAGCACGAAATATATGCAAGACAATATATGGTATATGTATAGCTTGGAAATTGTGACCGTTGCTCGCTCGCTCCGCTCGCTCGAAAAAATCTAGTCCAATCTCACAACCGATCCGACACGTTCGCAAATTTGAAATATGTCGCCATCATATCGAATAATGAACGCAAGATGGATTGGTTTTAGGTTAGGCTATAGTTTTCGAGCGAGCGCCGCGAGCGAGAGACGCGTAAAGGTGTGTCATAAACCAACGGTTTGGCACATACGGACATTGAAATATTCGCACCAGCCCGAGGAGCCGGAAGTATTTATCCTATTGCCTACCGACATATGTTTACAGTTTATGAATAGTTTCACATAAATAGTACTATTTCCTCATAGTACAGTGCAATGTGATGTCCGAAATGGCTGACAAAATTAGGTAATAACACGAAATATATGGAAGGCAATATAAGGTATATGTATAGCTTGGAAATTGTGACCGTTGTTCGCTCGCTCCGCTCGCTCGAAAAAATCTAGTCCAACCTCACAACCGATCCCACACGTTCGCAAATTTGAAATATGTCGCCACCATATCGAATAATGAACGGAAGATGGATTGGTTTTAGGTTAGGCTATAGTTTTCGAGCGTGCGCCGCGAGCGAGAGACGCGTAAAGGTGTGTCACAAACCATCGGTTTGGCACATACGGACATTGATATATTCGCACCAGCCCGAGGAGCCGGAAGTCTTTATCCTATTGCCTTCTGACAAATGTTTACGGTTTACCAATAGTTTCACATAATTAGTACCGTTTCCTCATAGTACAGTGCAACGTGATGTCCGAATGGCTGACAAAATTAGGTACAAGCACGAAATATATGCAAGACAATATATGGTATATGTATAGCTTGGAAATTGTGACCGTTGCTCGCTCGCTCCGCTCGCTCGTAAAAATCTAGTCCAACCCCACAACCGATCCGACACGTTCGCAAATTTGATACATGTCGCCATCATATCGAATAATGAACGCAAGATGGATTGGTTTTAGGTTAGGCTATAGTTTTCGAGCGAGCGCCGCGAGCGAGAGACGCGTATAGGTGTGTCATAAACCAACGGTTTGGCACATACGGACATTGAAATATTCGCACCAGCCCGAGGAGCTGGAAGTATTTAGCCTATTGCCTACCGACCACATGTTTACAGTTTATGAATAGTTTCACATAAATAGTACTATTTCCTCATAGTACAGTGCAATGTGATGTCCGAAATGGCTGACAAAATTAGGTAATAACACGATATATATGGAAGGGAATATAAGGTATATGTATAGCTTGGAAATTGTGACCGTTGCTCTCTCTCTGCGCTCGCTCGTAAAAATCTTGTCCAACCTCACAACCGATCCCACACGTTCGCAAATTTGAAATATGTCGCCACCATATCGAATAATGAACGGAAGATGGATTGGTTTTAGGTTAGGCTATAGCTTTCGTGCGAGCGCAGCGAACGAGAGACGCGTAAAGGTGTGTCACAAACCATCGGTTTGGCACATACGGACATTGATATATTCGCACCAGCCCGAGGAGCCGGAAGTCTTTATCCTATTGCCTTCTGACAAATGTTTACGGTTTACCAATAGTTTCACATAATTAGTACCGTTTCCTCATAGTACAGTGCAACGTGATGTCCGAAATGGCTGACAAAATTAGGAACAAGCACGAAATATATGCAAGACAATATATGGTATATGTATAGATTGTAAATTGTGACCGTTGCTCGCTCGCTCCGCTGGCTCGTAAAAATCTAGTCCAACCTCACAACCGATCCCACACGTTCGCAAATTTGAAATATGTCGCCACCATATCGAATAATGAACGGAAGATGGATTGGTTTTAGGTTAGGCTATAGCTTTCGTGCGAGCGCAGCGAACGAGAGACGCGTAAAGGTGTGTCACAAACCATCGGTTTGGCACATACGGACATTGATATATTCGCACCAGCCCGAGGAGCCGGAAGTCTTTATCCTATTGCCTTCTGACAAATGTTTACGGTTTACCAATAGTTTCACATAATTAGTACCGTTTCCTCATAGTACAGTGCAACGTGATGTCCGAAATGGCTGACAAAATTAGGTACAAGCACGAAATATATGCAAGACAATATATGGTATATGTATAGCTTGGAAATTGTGACCGTTGCTCGCTCGCTCCGTTCGCTCGTAAAAATCTAGTCCAACCTCACAACCGATCCGACACATTCGCAAATTTGAAAGATGTCGCCACCATATCGAATAATGAACGGAAGATGGATTGGTTTTAGGTTAGGCTATAGCTTTCGTGCGAGCGCAGCGAACGAGAGATGCGTAAAGGTGTGTCACAAACCATCGGTTTGGCACATACGGACATTGATATATTCGCACCAGCCCGAGGAGCCGGAAGTCTTTAGCCTAATGCCTTCTGACAAATGTTTACGGTTTACCAATAGTTTCACATAATTAGTACCGTTTCCTCATAGTACAGTGCAACGTGATGTCCGAAATGGCTGACAAAATTAGGTAATAACACGAAATATATGGAAGGCAATATAAGGTATATGTATAGCTTGGAAATTGTGACCGTTGCTCGCTCGCTCCGCTCGCTCGTAAAAATCTAGTCCAACCTCACAGCCGATCCCACACGTTCGCAAATTTGAAATATGTCGCCACCATATCGAATAATGAACGCAAGATGGATTGGTTTTAGGTTAGGCTATAGTTTTCGGGCGAGCGCAGCCAGCGAGAGACGCGTATAGGTGTGTCACAAACCAACGGTTTGGCACATACGGACATTTGAAATATTCGCACCAGCCCGAGGAGCCGGAAGTCTTTATCCTATTGTCTTCTGACAAATGTTTACAGTTTATGAATAGTTTCACATAAATAGTACTATTTCCTCATAGTACAGTGCAATGTGATGTCCGAAGTGGCTGACAAAATTAGGTAATAACACGAAATATATGGAAGGCAATATAAGGTATATGTATAGCTTGGAAATTGTGACCGTTGCTCGCTCGCTCCGCTCGCTCGTAAAAATCTAGTCCAACCTCACAACCGATCCCACACGTTCGCAAATTTGAAATATGTCGCCACCATATCGAATAATGAACGGAAGATGGATTGGTTTTAGGTTAGGCTATAGCTTTCGTACGAGCGCAGCGAACGAGAGACGCGTAAAGGTGTGTCACAAACCATCGGTTTGGCACATACGGACATTGATATATTCGCACCAGCCCGAGGAGCCGGAAGTCTTTATCCTATTGCCTTCTGACAAATGTTTACGGTTTACCAATAGTTTCACATAATTAGTACCGTTTCCTCATAGTACAGTGCAACGTGATGTCCGAAATGGCTGACAAAATTAGGAACAAGCACGAAATATATGCAAGACAATATATGGTATATGTATAGATTGTAAATTGTGACCGTTGCTCGCTCGCTCCGCTCGCTCGTAAAAATCTAGTCCAACCTCACAACCGATCCCCACACGTTCGCAAATTTCAAATATGTCGCCACCATATCGGATAATGAACGGAAGATGGATTGGTTTTAGGTTAGGCTATAGCTTTCGTGCGAGCGCAGCGAACGAGAGACGCGTGAAGGTGTGTCACAAACCATCGGTTTGGCACATACGGACATTGATATATTCGCACCAGCCCGAGGAGCCGGAAGTCTTTATCCTATTGCCTTCTGACAAATGTTTACGGTTTACCAATAGTTTCACATAATTAGTACCGTTTCCTCATAGTACAGTGCAATGTGATGTCCGAAATGGCTGCCAAAATTAGGTAATAACACGAAATATATGGAAGGGCAATATAAGGTATATGTATAGCTTGGAAATTGTGACCGTTGCTCGCTCGCTCCGTTCGCTCGTAAAAATCTAGTCCAACCTCACAACCGATCCCACACGTTCGCAAATTTGAAATATGTCGCCACCATATCGAATAATGAACGGAAGGTTGATTGGTTTTAGGTTAGGCTATAGTTTTCGTGCGGGCGCAGCGAACTAGAGACGCGTAAAGGTGTGTCACAAACCATCGGTTTGGCACATACGGACATTGATATATTCGCACCAGCCCGAGGAGCCGGAAGTCTTTATCCTATTGCCTTCTGACAAATGTTTACGGTTCACCAATAGTTTAACATAATTAGTACCGTTTCCTCATAGTACAGTGCAACGTGATGTCCGAAATGGCTGACAAAATTAGGTACAAGCACGAAATATATGCAAGACAATATATGGTATATGTATAGCTTGGAAATTGTGACCGTTGCTCGCTCGCTCCGTTCGCTCGTAAAAATCTAGTCCAACCTCACAACCGATCCGACACATTCGCAAATTTGAAAGATGTCGCCACCATATCGAATAATGAACGGAAGATGGATTGGTTTTAGGTTAGGCTATAGCTTTCGTGCGAGCGCAGCGAACGAGAGATGCGTAAAGGTGTGTCACAAACCATCGGTTTGGCACATACGGACATTGATATATTCGCACCAGCCCGAGGAGCCGGAAGTCTTTATCCTAATGCCTTCTGACAAATGTTTACGGTTTACCAATAGTTTCACATAATTAGTACCGTTTCCTCATAGTACAGTGCAACGTGATGTCCGAAATGGCTGACAAAATTAGGAACAAGCACGAAATATATGCAAGACAATATATGGTATATGTATAGATTGTAAATTGTGACCGTTGCTCGCTCGCTCCGCTCGCTCGTAAAAATCTAGTCCAACCTCACAACCGATCCCACACGTTCGCAAATTTCAAATATGTCGCCACCATATCGGATAATGAACGGAAGATGGATTGGTTTTAGGTTAGGCTATAGCTTTCGTGCGAGCGCAGCGAACGAGAGACGCGTGAAGGTGTGTCACAAACCATCGGTTTGGCACATACGGACATTGATATATTCGCACCAGCCCGAGGAGCCGGAAGTCTTTATCCTATTGCCTTCTGACAAATGTTTACGGTTTACCAATAGTTTCACATAATTAGTACCGTTTCCTCATAGTACAGTGCAATGTGATGTCCGAAATGGCTGCCAAAATTAGGTAATAACACGAAATATATGGAAGGCAATATAAGGTATATGTATAGCTTGGAAATTGTGACCGTTGCTCGCTCGCTCCGTTCGCTCGTAAAAATCTAGTCCAACCTCACAACCGATCCCACACGTTCGCAAATTTGAAATATGTCGCCACCATATCGAATAATGAACGGAAGGTTGATTGGTTTTAGGTTAGGCTATAGTTTTCGTGCGGGCGCAGCGAACAAGAGACGCGTAAAGGTGTGTCACAAACCATCGGTTTGGCACATACGGACATTGATATATTCGCACCAGCCCGAGGAGCCGGAAGTCTTTATCCTATTGCCTTCTGACAAATGTTTACGGTTTACCAATAGTTTAACATAATTAGTACCGTTTCCTCATAGTACAGTGCAACGTGATGTCCGAAATGGCTGACAAAATTAGGTACAAGCACGAAATATATGCAAGACAATATATGGTATATGTATAGCTTGGAAATTGTGACCGTTTCTCGCTCGCTCCGTTCGCTCGTAAAAATCTAGTCCAACCCCACAACCGATCCGACACGTTCGCAAATTTGAAACATGTTGCCATCATATCGAATAATGAACGCAAGATGGATTGGTTTTAGGTTAGGCTATAGTTTTCGAGCGATCGCCGCTAGCGACAGACGCGTATAGGTGTGTCATAAACCAACGGTTTGGCACATACGGACATTGAAATATTCGCACCAGCCCGAGGAGCCGGAAGTATTTATCCTATTGCCTACCGACACATGTTTACAGTTTATGAATAGTTTCACATAAATAGTACTATTTCCTCATAGTACAGTGCAATGTGATGTCCGAAATGGCTGACAAAATTAGGTAATAACACGAAATATATGGAAGGCAATATAAGGTATATGTATAGCTTGGAAATTGTGACCGTTGCTCGCTCGCTCCGCTCGCTCGTAAAAATCTAGTCCAACCTCACAACCGATCCCACACGTTCGCAAATTTGAAATATGTCGCCACCATATCGAATAATGAACGGAAGATGGATTGGTTTTAGGTTAGGCTATAGCTTTCGTGCGAGCGCAGCGAACGAGAGACGCGTAAAGGTGTGTCACAAACCATCGGTTTGGCACATACGGACATTGATATATTCGCACCAGCCCGAGGAGCCGGAAGTCTTTATCCTATTGCCTTCTGACAAATGTTTACGGTATACTAATAGTTTCACATAATTAGTACCGCTTCCTCATAGTACAGTGCCACGTGATGTCCGAAATGGCTGACAAAATTAGGTACAAGCACGAAATATATGCAAGACAATATATGGTATATGTATAGCTTGGAAATTGTGACCGTTGCTCGCTCGCTCCGCTCGCTCGTAAAAATCTAGTCCAACCCCACAACCGATACGACACGTTCGCAAATTTGAAATATGTCGCCATCATATCGAATAATGAACGCAAGATGGATTGGTTTTAGGTTAGGCTATAGTTTTCGAGCGAGCGCCGCGAGCGAGAGACGCGTAAAGGTGTGTCATAAACCAACGGTTTGGCACATACGGACATTGAAATATTCGCACCAGCCCGAGGAGCCGGAAGTATTTATCCTATTGCCTACCGACACATGTTTACAGTTTATGAATAGTTTCACATAAATAGTACTATTTCCTCATAGTACAGTGCAATGTGATGTCCGAAATGGCTGACAAAATTAGGTAATAACACGAAATATATGCAAGACAATATATGGTATTTGTATAGCTTGGAAATTGTGACCGTTGCTCGCTCTCTCCGCTCGCTCGAAAAAATCTAGTCCAACCTCACAACCGATCCCACACGTTCGCAAATTTGAAATATGTCGCCACCATATCGAATAATGAACGGAAGATGGATTGGTTTTAGGTTAGGCTATAGTTTTCGAGCGTGCGCCGCGAGCGAGAGACGCGTAAAGGTGTGTCACAAACCATCGGTTTGGCACATACGGACATTGATATATTCGCACCAGCCCGAGGAGCCGGAAGTCTTTATCCTATTGCCTTCTGACAAATGTTTACGGTTTACCAATAGTTTCACATAATTAGTACCGTTTCCTCATAGTACAGTGCAACGTGATGTCCGAAATGGCTGACAAAATTAGGTACAAGCACGAAATATATGCAAGACAATATATGGTATATGTATAGCTAGGAAATTGTGACCGTTGCTCGCTCGCTCCGCTCGCTCGTAAAAATCTAGTCCAACCCCACAACCGATCCGACACGTTCGCAAATTTGATACATGTCGCCATCATATCGAATAATGAACGCAAGATGGATTGGTTTTAGGTTAGGCTATAGTTTTCGAGCGAGCGCCGCGAGCGAGAGACGCGTATAGGTGTGTCATAAACCAACGGTTTGGCACATACGGACATTGAAATATTCGCACCAGCCCGAGGAGCTGGAAGTATTTAGCCTATTGCCTACCGACACATGTTTACAGTTTATGAATAGTTTCACATAAATAGTACTATTTCCTCATAGTACAGTGCAATGTGATGTCCGAAATGGCTGACAAAATTAGGTAATAACACGAAATATATGGAAGGCAATATAAGGTATATGTATAGCTTGGAAATTGTGACCGTTGCTCGCTCGCTCCGCTCGCTCGTAAAAATCTAGTCCAACCTCACAACCGATCCCACACGTTCGCAAATTTGAAATATGTCGCCACCATATCGAATAATGATCGGAAGATGGATTGGTTTTAGGTTAGGCTATAGCTTTCGTGCGAGCGCAGCGAACGAGAGACGCGTAAAAGTGTGTCACAAACCATCGGTTTGGCAGATACGGACATTGATATATTCGCACCAGCCCGAGGAACCGGAAGTCTTTAACCTATTGCCTTCTGACAAATGTTTACGGTTTACCAATAGTTTCACATAATTAGTACCGTTTCCTCATAGTACAGTGCAACGTGATGTCCGAAATGGCTGACAAAATTAGGAACAAGCACGAAATATATGCAAGACAATATATGGTATATGTATAGATTGTAAGTTGTGACCGTTGCTCGCTCGCTCCGCTCGCTCGTAAAAATCTAGTCCAACCTCACAACCGATCCCACACGTTCGCAAATTTCAAATATGTCGCCACCATATCGGATAATGAACGGAAGATGGATTGGTTTTAGGTTAGGCTATAGCTTTCGTGCGAGCGCAGCGAACGAGAGACGCGTGAAGGTGTGTCACAAACCATCGGTTTGGCACATACGGACATTGATATATTCGCACCAGCCCGAGGAGCCGGAAGTCTTTATCCTATTGCCTTCTGACAAATGTTTACGGTTTACCAATAGTTTCACATAATTAGTACCGTTTCCTCATAGTACAGTGCAATGTGATGTCCGAAATGGCTGCCAAAATTAGGTAATAACACGAAATATCTGGAAGGCAATATAAGGTATATGTATAGCTTGGAAATTGTGACCGTTGCTCGCTCGCTCCGTTCGCTCGTAAAAATCTAGTCCAACCTCACAACCGATCCCACACGTTCGCAAATTTGAAATATGTCGCCACCATATCGAATAATGAACGGAAGGTTGATTGGTTTTAGGTTAGGCTATAGTTTTCGTGCGGGCGCAGCGAACGAGAGACGCGTAAAGGTGTGTCCACAAACCATCGGTTTGGCACATACGGACATTGATATATTCGCACCAGCCCGAGGAGCCGGAAGTCTTTATCCTATTGCCTTCTGACAAATGTTTACGGTTTACCAATAGTTTAACATAATTAGTACCGTTTCCTCATAGTACAGTGCAACGTGATGTCCGAAATGGCTGACAAAATTAGGTACAAGCACGAAATATATGCAAGACAATATATGGTATATGTATAGCTTGGAAATTGTGACCGTTTCTCGCTCGCTCCGTTCGCTCGTAAAAATCTAGTCCAACCCCACAACCGATCCGACACGTTTCGCAAATTTGAAACATGTTGCCATCATATCGAATAATGAACGCAAGATGGATTGGTTTTAGGTTAGGCTATAGTTTTCGAGCGATCGCCGCTAGCGACAGACGCGTATAGGTGTGTCATAAACCAACGGTTTTGGCACATACGGACATTGAAATATTCGCACCAGCCCGAGAGCCGGAAGTATTTATCCTATTGCCTACCGACACATGTTTACAGTTTATGAATAGTTTCACATAAATAGTACTATTTCCTCATAGTACAGTGCAATGTGATGTCCGAAATGGCTGACAAAATTAGGTAATAACACGAAATATATGGAAGGCAATATAAGGTATATGTATAGCTTGGAAATTGTGACCGTTGCTCGCTCGCTCCGCTCGCTCGTAAAAATCTAGTCCAACCTCACAACCGATCCCACACGTTCGCAAATTTGAAATATGTCGCCACCATATCGAATAATGAACGGAAGATGGATTGGTTTTAGGTTAGGCTATAGCTTTCGTGCCGAGCGCAGCGAACGAGAGACGCGTAAAGGTGTGTCACAAACCATCGGTTTGGCACATCGGACATTGATATATTCGCACCAGCCCGAGGAGCCGGAAGTCTTTATCCTATTGCCTTCTGACAAATGTTTACGGTATACTAATAGTTTCACATAATTAGTACCGCTTCCTCATAGTACAGTGCCACGTGATGTCCGAAATGGCTGACAAAATTAGGTACAAGCACGAAATATATGCAAGACAATATATGGTATATGTATAGCTTGGAAATTGTGACCGTTGCTCGCTCGCTCCGCTCGCTCGTAAAATCTAGTCCAACCCCACAACCGATACGACACGTTCGCAAATTTGAAATATGTCGCCATCATATCGAATAATGAACGCAAGATGGATTGGTTTTAGGTTAGGCTATAGTTTTCGAGGCGAGCGCCGCGAGCGAGAGACGCGTAAAGGGTGTGTCATAAACCAACGGTTTGGCACATACGGACATTGAAATATTCGCACCAGCCCGAGGAGCCGGAAGTATTTATCCTATTGCCTACCGACACATGTTTACAGTTTATGAATAGTTTCACATAAATAGTACTATTTCCTCATAGTACAGTGCAATGTGATGTCCGAAATGGCTGACAAAATTAGGTAATAACACGAAATATATGCAAGACAATATATGGTATTTGTATAGCTTGGAATTGTGACCGTTGCTCGCTCTCTCCGCTCGCTCGAAAAAATCTAGTCCAACCTCACAACCGATCCCACACGTTCGCAAATTTGAAATATGTCGCCACCATATCGAATAATGAACGGAAGATGATTGGTTTTAGGTTAGGCTATAGTTTTCGAGCGTGCGCCGCGAGCGAGAGACGCGTAAAGGTGTGTCACAAACCATCGGTTTGGCACATACGGACATTGATATATTCGCACCAGCCCGAGGAGCCGGAAGTCTTTATCCTATTGCCTTCTGACAAATGTTTACGGTTTACCAATAGTTTCACATACTTAGTACCGTTTCCTCATAGTACAGTGCAACGTGATGTCCGAAATGGCTGACAAAATTAGGTACAAGCACGAAATATATGCAAGACAATATATGGTATATGTATAGCTTGGAAATTGTGACCGTTGCTCGCTCGCTCCGCTCGCTCGTAAAAATCTAGTCCAACCCACAACCGATCCGACACGTTCGCAAATTTGAAATATGTCGCCACTCATATCGAATAATGATCGGAAGATGGATTGGTTTTAGGTTAGGCTATAGCTTTCGTGCGAGCGCAGCGAACGAGAGACGCGGTAAAAGTGTGTCACAAACCATCGGTTGGCAGATACGGACATTGATATATTCGCACCAGCCCGAGGAACCGGAAGTCTTTAACCTATTGCCTTCTGACAAATGTTTACGGTTTACCAATAGTTTCACATAATTAGTACCGTTTCCTCATAGTACAGTGCAACGTGATGTCCGAAATGGCTGACAAAATTAGGAACAAGCACGAAATATATGCACAGACAATATATGGTATATGTATAGATTGTAAGTTGTGACCGTTGCTCGCTCGCTCCGCTCGCTCGTAAAAATCTAGTCCAACCTCACAACCGATCCCACACGTTCGCAAATTTCAAATATGTCGCCACCATATCGGATAATGAACGGAAGATGGATTGGTTTTAGGTTAGGCTATAGCTTTCGTGCGAGCGCAGCGAACGAGAGACGCGTGAAGGTGTGTCACAAACCATCGGTTTGGCACATACGGACATTGATATATTCCGCACCAGCCCGAGGAGCCGGAAGTCTTTATCCTATTGCCCTTCTGACAAATGTTTACGGTTTACCAATAGTTTCACATAATTAGTACCGTTTCCTCATAGTACAGTGCAATGTGATGTCCGAAATGGCTGCCAAAATTAGGTAATAACACGAAATATATGGAAGGCAATATAAGGTATATGTATAGCTTGGAAATTGTGACCGTTGCTCGCTCGCTCCGTTCGCTCGTAAAAATCTAGTCCAACCTCACAACCGATCCCACACGTTCGCAAATTTGAAATATGTCGCCACCATATCGAATAATGAACGGAAGGTTGATTGGTTTTAGGTTAGGCTATAGTTTTCGTGCGGGCGCAGCGAACGAGAGACGCGTAAAGGTGTGTCACAAACCATCGGTTTGGCACATACGGACATTGATATATTCGCACCAGCCCGAGGAGCCGGAAGTCTTTATCCTATTGCCTTCTGACAAATGTTTACGGTTTACCAATAGTTTAACATAATTAGTACCGTTTCCTCATAGTACAGTGCAACGTGGATGTCCGAAATGGCTGACAAAATTAGGTACAAGCACGAAATATATGCAAGACAATATATGGTATATGTATAGCTTGGAAATTGTGACCGTTTCTCGCTCGCTCCGTTCGCTCGTAAAAATCTAGTCCAACCCCACAACCGATCCGACACGTTCGCAAATTTGAAACATGTTGCCATCATATCGAATAATGAACGCAAGATGGATTGGTTTTAGGTTAGGCTATAGTTTTCGAGCGATCGCCGCTAGCGACAGACGCGTATAGGTGTGTCATAAACCAACGGTTTGGGCACATACGGGACATTGAAATATTCGCACCAGCCCGAGGAGCCGGAAGTATTTATCCTATTGCCTACCGACACATGTTTACAGTTTATGAATAGTTTCACATAAATAGTACTATTTCCTCATAGTACAGTGCAATGTGATGTCCGAAATGGCTGACAAAATTAGGTAATAACACGATATATATGGAAGGGAATATAAGGTATATGTATAGCTTGGAAATTGTGACCGTTGCTCGCTCGCTCCGCTCGCTCGTAAAAATCTAGTCCAACCTCACAACCGATCCCACACGTTCGCAAATTTGAAATATGTCGCCACCATATCGAATAATGAACGGAAGATGGATTGGTTTTAGGTTAGGCTATAGCTTTCGTGCGAGCGCAGCGAACGAGAGACGCGTAAAGGTGTGTCACAAACCATCGGTTTGGCACATACGGACATTGATATATTCGCACCAGCCCGAGGAGCCGGAAGTCTTTATCCTATTGCCTTCTGACAAATGTTTACGGTATACTAATAGTTTCACATAATTAGTACCGCTTCCTCATAGTACAGTGCCACGTGATGTCCGAAATGGCTGACAAAATTAGGTACAAGCACGAAATATATGCAAGACAATATATGGTATATGTATAGCTTGGAAATTGTGACCGTTGCTCGCTCGCTCCGCTCGCTCGTAAAAATCTAGTCCAACCCCACAACCGATACGACACGTTCGCAAATTTGAAATATGTCGCCATCATATCGAATAATGAACGCAAGATGGATTGGTTTTAGGTTAGGCTATAGTTTTCGAGCGAGCGCCGCGAGCGAGAGACGCGTAAAGGTGTGTCATAAACCAACGGTTTGGCACATACGGACATTGAAATATTCGCACCAGCCCGAGGAGCCGGAAGTATTTATCCTATTGCCTACCGACACATGTTTACAGTTTATGAATAGTTTCACATAAATAGTACTATTTCCTCATAGTACAGTGCAATGTGATGTCCGAAATGGCTGACAAAATTAGGTAATAACACGAAATATATGCAAGACAATATATGGTATTTGTATAGCTTGGAAATTGTGACCGTTGCTCGCTCTCTCCGCTCGCTCGAAAAAATCTAGTCCAACCTCACAACCGATCCCACACGTTCGCAAATTTGAAATATGTCGCCACCATATCGAATAATGAACGGAAGATGGATTGGTTTTAGGTTAGGCTATAGTTTTCGAGCGTGCGCCGCGAGCGAGAGACGCGTAAAGGTGTGTCACAAACCATCGGTTTGGCACATACGGACATTGATATATTCGCACCAGCCCGAGGAGCCGGAAGTCTTTATCCTATTGCCTTCTGACAAATGTTTACGGTTTACCAATAGTTTCACATAATTAGTACCGTTTCCTCATAGTACAGTGCAACGTGATGTCCGAAATGGCTGACAAAATTAGGTACAAGCACGAAATATATGCAAGACAATATATGGTATATGTATAGCTTGGAAATTGTGACCGTTGCTCGCTCGCTCCGCTCGCTCGTAAAAATCTAGTCCAACCCCACAACCGATCCGACACGTTCGCAAATTTGATACATGTCGCCATCATATCGAATAATGAACGCAAGATGGATTGGTTTTAGGTTAGGCTATAGTTTTCGAGCGAGCGCCGCGAGCGAGAGACGCGTATAGGTGTGTCATAAACCAACGGTTTGGCACATACGGACATTGAAATATTCGCACCAGCCCGAGGAGCTGGAAGTATTTAGCCTATTGCCTACCGACACATGTTTACAGTTTATGAATAGTTTCACATAAATAGTACTATTTCCTCATAGTACAGTGCAATGTGATGTCCGAAATGGCTGACAAAATTAGGTAATAACACGAAATATATGGAAGGCAATATAAGGTATATGTATAGCTTGGAAATTGTGACCGTTGCTCGCTCGCTCCGCTCGCTCGTAAAAATCTAGTCCAACCTCACAACCGATCCCACACGTTCGCAAATTTGAAATATGTCGCCACCATATCGAATAATGATCGGAAGATGGATTGGTTTTAGGTTAGGCTATAGCTTTCGTGCGAGCGCAGCGAACGAGAGACGCGTAAAAGTGTGTCACAAACCATCGGTTTGGCAGATACGGACAATGATATATTCGCACCAGCCCGAGGAACCGGAAGTCTTTAACCTATTGCCTTCTGACAAATGTTTACGGTTTACCAATAGTTTCACATAATTAGTACCGTTTCCTCATAGTACAGTGCAACGTGATGTCCGAAATGGCTGACAAAATTAGGTACAAGCACGAAATATATGCAAGACAATATATGGTATATGTATAGCTTGGAAATTGTGACCGTTGCTCGCTCGCTCCGCTCGCTCGTAAAAATCTAGTCCAACCCCACAACCGATCCGACACGTTCGCAAATTTGAAATATGTCGCCATCATATCGAATAATGAACGCAAGATGGATTGGATTTAGGTTAGGCTATAGTTTTCGAGCGAGCGCCGCGAGCGAGAGACGCGTATAGGTGTGTCATAAACCAACGGTTTGGCACATACGGACATTGAAATATTCGCACCAGCCCGAGGAGCCGAAAGTATTTATCCTATTGCCTACCGACACATGTTTACAGTTTATGAATAGTTTCACATAAATAGTACTATTTCCTCATAGTACAGTGCAATGTGATGTCCGAAATGGCTGACAAAATTAGGTAATAACACGATATATATGGAAGGGAATATAAGGTATATGTATAGCTTGGAAATTGTGACCGTTGCTCGCTCGCTGCGCTCGCTCGTAAAAATCTTGTCCAACCTCACAACCGATCCCACACGTTCGCAAATTTGAAATATGTCGCCACCATATCGAATAATGAACGGAAGATGGATTGGTTTTAGGTTAGGCTATAGCTTTCTTGCGAGCGCAGCGAACGAGAGACGCGTAAAGGTGTGTCACAAACCATCGGTTTGGCACATACGGACATTGATATATTCGCACCAGCCCGAGGAGCCGGAAGTCTTTATCCTATTGCCTTCTGACAAATGTTTACGGTTTACCAATAGTTTCACATAATTAGTACCGTTTCCTCATAGTACAGTGCAACGTGATGTCCGAAATGGCTGACAAAATTAGGTACAAGCACGAAATATATGCAAGACAATATATGGTATATGTATAGCTTGGAAATTGTGACCGTTGCTCGCTCGCTTCGCTCGCTCGTAAAAATCTAGTCCAACCCCACAACCGATCCGACACGTTCGCAAATTTGAAATATGTCGCCATCATATCGAATAATGAACGCAAGATGGATTGGTTTTAGGTAAGGCTATAGTTTTCGAGCGAGCGCAGCGAGCGAGAGACGCGTATAGGTGTGTCATAAACCAACGGTTTGGCACATACGGACATTGAAATATTCGCACCAGCCCGAGGAGCCGGAAGTCTTTATCCTATTGCCTTCTGACAAATGTTTACGGTTTACCAATAGTTTCACATAATTAGTACCGTTTCCTCATAGTACAGTGCAACGTGATGTCCGAAATGGCTGACAAAATTAGGTACAAGCACGAAATATATGCAAGACAATATATGGTATATGTATAGCTTGGAAATTGTGACCGTTGCTCGCTCGCTCCGCTCGCTCGTAAAAATCTAGTCCAATCCCACAACCGATCCGACACGTTCGCAAATTTGATACATGTCGCCATCATATCGAATAATGAACGCAAGATGGATTGGTTTTAGGTTAGGCTATAGTTTTCGAGCGAGCGCCGCGAGCGAGAGACGCGTATAGGTGTGTCATAAACCAACGGTTTGGCACATACGGACATTGAAATATTCGCACCAGTCCGAGGAGCTGGAAGTATTTAGCCTATTGCCTACCGACACATGTTTACAGTTTATGAATAGTTTCACATAAATAGTACTATTTCCTCATAGTACAGTGCAATGTGATGTCCGAAATGGCTGACAAAATTAGGTAATAACACGAAATATATGGGAGGCAATATAAGGTATATGTATAGCTTGGAAATTGTGACCGTTGCTCGCTCGCTCCGCTCGCTCGTAAAAATCTAGTCCAACCTCACAACCGATCCCACACGTTCGCAAATTTGAAATATGTCGCCACCATATCGAATAATGATCGGAAGATGGATTGGTTTTAGGTTAGGCTATAGCTTTCGTGCGAGCGCAGCGAACGAGAGACGCTTAAAAGTGTGTCACAAACCATCGGTTTGGCAGATACGGACATTGATATATTCGCACCAGCCCGAGGAACCGGAAGTCTTTAACCTATTGCCTTCTGACAAATGTTTACGGTTTACCAATAGTTTCACATAATTAGTACCGTTTCCTCATAGTACAGTGCAACGTGATGTCCGAAATGGCTGACAAAATTAGGTACAAGCACGAAATATATGCAAGACAATATATGGTATATGTATAGCTTGGAAATTGTGACCGTTGCTCGCTCGCTCCGTTCGCTCGTAAAAATCTAGTCCAACCTCACAACCGATCCGACACATTCGCAAATTTGAAAGATGTCGCCACCATATCGAATAATGAACGGAAGATGGATTGGTTTTAGGTTAGGCTATAGCTTTCGTGCGAGCGCAGCGAACGAGAGATGCGTAAAGGTGTGTCACAAACCATCGGTTTGGCACATACGGACATTGATATATTCGCACCAGCCCGAGGAGCCGGAAGTCTTTATCCTAATGCCTTCTGTCAAATGTTTACGGTTTACCAATAGTTTCACATAATTAGTACCGTTTCCTCATAGTACAGTGCAACGTGATGTCCGAAATGGCTGACAAAATTAGGTAATAACACGAAATATATGGAAGGCAATATAAGGTATATGTATAGCTTGGAAATTGTGACCGTTGCTCGCTCGCTCCGTTCGCTCGTAAAAATCTAGTCCAACCTCACAACCGATCCCACACGTTCGCAAATTTGAAATATGTCGCCACCATATCGAATAATGAACGGAAGGTTGATTGGTTTTAGGTTAGGCTATAGTTTTCGTGCGGGCGCAGCGAACGAGAGACGCGTAAAGGTGTCTCACAAACCATCGGTTTGGCACATACGGACATTGATATATTCGCACCAGCCCGAGGAGCCGGAAGTCTTTATCCTATTGCCTTCTGACAAATGTTTACGGTTTACCAATAGTTTAGCATAATTAGTACCGTTTCCTCATAGTACAGTGCAACGTGATGTCCGAAATGGCTGACAAAATTAGGTACAAGCACGAAATATATGCAAGACAATATATGGTATATGTATAGCTTGGAAATTGTGACCGTTGCTCGCTCGCTCCGCTCGCTCGTAAAAATCTAGTCCAACCCCACAACCGATCCGACACGTTCGCAAATTTGAAACATGTTGCCATCATATCGAATAATGAACGCAAGATGGATTGGTTTTAGGTTAGGATATAGTTTTCGAGCGATCGCCGCTAGCGAGAGACGCGTATAGGTGTGTCATAAACCAACGGTTTGGCACATACGGACATTGAAATATTCGCACCAGCCCGAGGAGCCGGAAGTATTTATCCTATTGCCTACCGACACATGTTTACAGTTTATGAATAGTTTCACATAAATAGTACTATTTCCTCATAGTACAGTGCAATGTGATGTCCGAAATGGCTGACAAAATTAGGTAATAACACGAAATATATGGAAGGCAATATAAGGTATATGTATAGCTTGGAAATTGTGACCGTTGCTCGCTCGCTCCGCTCGCTCGTAAAAATCTAGTCCAACCTCACAACCGATCCCACAGGTTCGCAAATTTGAAATATGTCGCCACCATATCGAATAATGAACGGAAGATGGATTGGTTTTAGGTTAGGCTATAGCTTTCGTGCGAGCGCAGCGAACGAGAGACGCGTAAAGGTGTGTCACAAACCATCGGTTTGGCACATACGGACATTGATATATTCGCACCAGCCCGAGGAGCCGGAAGTCTTTATCCTATTGCCTTCTGACAAATGTTTACGGTTTACCAATAGTTTCACATAATTAGTACCGTTTCCTCATAGTACAGTGCAACGTGATGTCCGAAATGGCTGACAAAATTAGGTACAAGCACGAAATATATGCAAGACAATATATGGTATATGTATAGCTTGGAAATTGTGACCGTTGCTCGCTCGCTTCGCTCGCTCGTAAAAATCTAGTCCAACCCCACAACCGATCCGACACGTTCGCAAATTTGAAATATGTCGCCATCATATCGAATAATGAACGCAAGATGGATTGGTTTTAGGTAAGGCTATAGTTTTCGAGCGAGCGCAGCGAGCGAGAGACGCGTATAGGTGTGTCATAAACCAACGGTTTGGCACATACGGACATTGAAATATTCGCACCAGCCCGAGGAGCCGGAAGTATTTATCCTATTGCCTACCGACACATGTTTACAGTTTATGAATAGTTTCACATAAATAGTACAATTTCCTCATAGTACAGTGCAATGTGATGTCCGAAATGGCTGACAAAATTAGGTAATAACACGAAATATATGGAAGGCAATATAAGGTATATGTATAGCTTGGAAATTGTGACCGTTGCTCGCTCGCTCCGTTCGCACGTAAAAATCTAGTCCAACCTCACAACCGATCCCACACGTTCGCAAATTTGAAATATGTCGCCACCATATCGAATAATGAACGGAAGATTGATTGGTTTTAGGTTAGGCTATAGCTTTCGTGCGGGCGCAGCGAACGAGAGACGCGTAAAGGTCTGTCACAAACCATCGGTTTGGCACATACGGACATTGAAATATTCGCACCAGCCCGAGGAGCCGGAAGTCTTTATCCTATTGCCTTCTGACAAATGTTTACGGTTTACCAATAGTTTAACATAATTAGTACCGTTTCCTCATAGTACAGTGCAACGTGATGTCCGAAATGGCTGACAAAATTAGGTACAAGCACGAAATATATGCAAGACAATATATGGTATATGTATAGCTTGGAAATTGTGACCGTTGCTCGCTCGCTCCGCTCGCTCGTAAAAATCTAGTCCAACCCCACAACCGATACGACACGTTCGCAAATTTGAAATATGTCGCCATCATATCGAATAATGAACGCAAGATGGATTGGTTTTAGGTTAGGCTATAGTTTTCGAGCGAGCGCCGCGAGCGAGAGACGCGTAAAGGTGTGTCACAAACCATCGGTTGGGCACATACGGACATTGATATATTCGCTCCAGCCCGAGGAGCCGGAAGTCTTTATCCTATTGCCTTCTGACAAATGTTTACGGTTTACCAACAGTTTCACATAATTAGTACCGTTTCCTCATAGTACAGTGCAACGTGATGTCCGAAATGGCTGACAAAATTAGTTACAAGCACGAAATATATGCTCGAAATAAATATATATATGGTATATGTATAGCTTGGAAATTGTGACCGTTGCTCGCTCGCTCCGCTCGCTCGTAAAAATCTAGTCCAACCTCACAACCGATCCCACACGTTCGCAAATTTGAAATATGTCGCCACCATATCGAATAATGAACGGAAGATGGATTGGTTTTAGGTTAGGCTATAGCTTTCGTGCGAGCGCAGCGAACGAGAGACGCGTAAAGGTGTGTCACAAACCATCGGTTTGGCACATACGGACATTGATATATTCGCACCAGCCCGAGGAGGCGGAAGTCTTTATCCTATTGCCTTCTGACAAATGTTTACGGTTTACCAATAGTTTAACATAATTAGTACCGTTTCCTCATAGTACAGTGCAACGTGATGTCCGAAATGGCTGACAAAATTAGGTACAAGCACGAAATATATGCAAGACAATATATGGTATATGTATAGCTTGGAAATTGTGACCGTTGCTCGCTCGCTCCGCTCGCTCGTAAAAATCTAGTCCAACCCCACAACCGATCCGACACGTTCGCAAATTTGAAACATGTTGCCATCATATCGAATAATGAACGCAAGATGGATTGGTTTTAGGTTAGGCTATAGTTTTCGAGCGATCGCCGCTAGCGAGAGACGCGTATAGGTGTGTCATAAACCAACGGTTTGGCACATACGGACATTGAAATATTCGCACCAGCCCGAGGAGCCGGAAGTATTTATCCTATTGCCTACCGACACATGTTTACAGTTTATGAATAGTTTCACATAAATAGTACTATTTCCTCATAGTACAGTGCAATGTGATGTCCGAAATGGCTGACAAAATTAGGTAATAACACGAAATATATGGAAGGCAATATAAGGTATATGTATAGCTTGGAAATTGTGACCGTTGCTCGCTCGATCCGCTCGCTCGTAAAAATCTAGTCCAACCTCACAACCGATCCCACACGTTCGCAAATTTGAAATATGTCGCCACCATATCGAATAATGAACGGAAGATGGATTGGTTTTAGGTTAGGCTATAGCTTTCGTGCGAGCGCAGCGAACGAGAGACGCGTAAAGGTGTGTCACAAACCATCGGTTTGGCACATACGGACATTCATATATTCGCACCAGCCCGAGGAGGCGGAAGTCTTTATCCTATTGCCTTCTGACAAATGTTTACGGTTTACCAATAGTTTAACATAATTAGTACCGTTTCCTCATAGTACAGTGCAACGTGATGTCCGAAATGGCTGACAAAATTAGGTACAAGCACGAAATATATGCAAGACAATATATGGTATATGTATAGCTTGGAAATTGTGACCGTTGCTCGCTCGCTCCGCTCGCTCGTAAAAATCTAGTCCAACCCCACAACCGATCCGACACGTTCGCAAATTTGAAACATGTTGCCATCATATCGAATAATGAACGCAAGATGGATTGGTTTTAGGTTAGGCTATAGTTTTCGAGCGATCGCCGCTAGCGAGAGACGCGTATAGGTGTGTCATAAACCAACGGTTTGGCACATACGGACATTGAAATATTCGCACCAGCCCGAGGAGCCGGAAGTATTTATCCTATTGCCTACCGACACATGTTTACAGTTTATGAATAGCTTCACATAAATAGTACTATTTCCTCATAGTACAGTGCAATGTGATGTCCGAAATGGCTGACAAAATTAGGTAATAACACGAAATATATGGAAGGCAATATAAGGTATATGTATAGCTTGGAAATTGTGACCGTTGCTCGCTCGATCCGCTCGCTCGTAAAAATCTAGTCCAACCTCACAACCGATCCCACACGTTCGCAAATTTGAAATATGTCGCCACCATATCGAATAATGAACGGAAGATGGATTGGTTTTAGGTTAGGCTATAGCTTTCGTGCGAGCGCAGCGAACGAGAGACGCGTAAAGGTGTGTCACAAACCATCGGTTTGGCACATACGGACATTGATATATTCGCACCAGCCCGAGGAGCCGGAAGTAATTATCCTATTGCCTTCTGACAAATGTTTACGGTATACCAATAGTTTCACATAATTAGTACCGTTTCCTCATAGTACAGTGCAACGTGATGTCCGAAATGGCTGACAAAATTAGGTACAAGCACGAAATATATGCAAGACAATATATGGTATATGTATAGCTTGGAAATTGTGACCGTTGCTCGCTCGCTCCGCTCGCTCGTAAAAATCTAGTCCAACCCCACAACCGATCCGACACGTTCGCAAATTTGAAATATGTCGCCATCATATCGAATAATGAACGCAAGATGGATTGGTTTTAGGTTAGGCTATAGTTTTCGAGCGAGCGCCGCGAGCGAGAGACGCGTAAAGGTGTGTCATAAACCAACGGTTTGGCACATACGGACAATGAAATATTCGCACCAGCCCGAGGAGCCGGAAGTATTTATCCTATTGCCTACCGACACATGTTTACAGTTTATGAATAGTTTCACATAAATAGTACTATTTCCTCATAGTACAGTGCAATGTGATGTCCGAAATGGCTGACAAAATTAGGTAATAACACGAAATATATGGAAGGCAATATAAGGTATATATATAGCTTGGAAATTGTGACCGTTGCTCGCTCGCTCCGGTCGCTCGTAAAAATCTAGTCCAACCTCACAACTGATCCCACACGTTCGCAAATTTGAAATATGTCGCCACCATATCGAATAATGAACGGAAGATGGATTGGTTTTAGGTTAGGCTATAGCTTTCGTGCGAGCGCAGCGAACGAGAGACGCGTAAAGGTGTGTCACAAACGATCGGTTTGGCACATACGGACATAGATATATTCGCACCAGCCCGAGGAGCCGGAAGTATTTATCCTATTGCCTACCGACACATGTTTACAGTTTATGAATAGTTTCACATAAATAGTACAATTTCCTCATAGTACAGTGCAATGTGATGTCCGAAATGGCTGACAAAATTAGGTAATAACACGAAATATATGGAAGGCAATATAAGGTATATGTATAGCTTGGAAATTGTGACCGTTGCTCGCTCGCTCCGTTCGCACGTAAAAATCTAGTCCAACCTCACAACCGATCCCACACGTTCGCAAATTTGAAATATGTCGCCACCATATCGAATAATGAACGGAAGATTGATTGGTTTTAGGTTAGGCTATAGCTTTCGTGCGGGCGCAGCGAACGAGAGACGCGTAAAGGTCTGTCACAAACCATCGGTTTGGCACATACGGACACTGATATATTCGCACCAGCCCGAGGAGCCGGAAGTCTTTATCCTATTGCCTTCTGACAAATGTTTACGGTTTACCAATAGTTTAACATAATTAGTACCGTTTCCTCATAGTACAGTGCAACGTGATGTCCGAAATGGCTGACAAAATTAGGTACAAGCACGAAATATATGCAAGACAATATATGGTATATGTATAGCTTGGAAATTGTGACCGTTGCTCGCTCGCTCCGCTCGCTCGTAATAATCTAGTCCAACCCCACAACCGATACGACACGTTCGCAAATTTGAAATATGTCTCCATCATATCGAATAATGAACGCAAGATGGATTGGTTTTAGGTTAGGCTATAGTTTTCGAGCGAGCGCAGCGAGCGAGAGACGCCTATAGATGTGTCATAAACCAACGGTTTGGCACATACGGACATTGAAATATTCGCACCAGCCCGAGGAGCCGGATGTATTTATCCTATTGCCTACCGACACATGTTTACAGTTTATGAATAGTTTCACATAATTAGTACCGTTTCCTCATAGTACAGTGCAACGTGATGTCCGAAATGGCTGACAAAATTAGGTACAAGCACGAAATATATGCAAGACAATATATGGTATATGTATAGCTTGGAAATTGTGACCGTTGCTCGCTCGCTCCGCTCGCTCGTAAAAATCTAGTCCAACCCCACAACCGATCCGACACGTTCGCAAATTTGAAATATGTCGCCATCATATCGAATAATGAACGCAAGATGGATTGGTTTTAGGTTAGGCTATAGTTTTCGAGCGAGCGCCGCGAGCGAGAGACGCGTAAAGGTGTGTCATAAACCAACGGTTTGGCACATACGGACAATGAAATATTCGCACCAGCCCGAGGAGCCGGAAGTATTTATCCTATTGCCTACCGACACATGTTTACAGTTTATGAATAGTTTCACATAAATAGTACTATTTCCTCATAGTACAGTGCAATGTGATGTCCGAAATGGCTGACAAAATTAGGTACAAGCACGAAATATATGCAAGACAATATATGGTATATGTATAGCTTGGAAATTGTGACCGTTGCTCGCTCGCTCCGCTCGCTCGTAAAAATCTAGTCCAACCTCACAACCGATCCGACACGTTCGCAAATTTGAAATATGTCGCCATCATATCGAATAATGAACGCAAGATGGATTGGTTTTAGGTTAGGCTATAGTTTTCGAGCGAGCGCCGCGAGCGAGAGACGCGTATAGGTGTGTCACAAACCATCGGTTTGGCACATACGGACATTGATATATTCGCTCCAGCCCGAGGAGCCGGAAGTCTTTATCCTATTGCCTTCTGACAAATGTTTACGGTTTACCAATAGTTTCACATAATTAGTACCGTTTCCTCATAGTACAGTGCAACGTGATGTCCGAAATGGCTGACAAAATTAGGTACAAGCACGAAATATATGCTCGAAATAAATATATATATGGTATATGTATAGCTTGGAAATTGTGACCGTTGCTCGCTCGCTCCGCTCGCTCGTAAAAATCTAGTCCAACCCCACAACCGATCCGACACGTTCGCAAATTTGAAATATGTCGCCATCATATCGAATAATGAACGCAAGATGGATTGGTTTTAAGTAAGGCTATAGTTTTCGAGCGAGCGCAGCGAGCGAGAGACGCGTATAGGTGTGTCATAAACCAACGGTTTGGCACATACGGACATTGAAATATTCGCACCAGCCCGAGGAGCCGGAAGTCTTTATCCTATTGTCTTCTGACAAATGTATACAGTTTATGAATAGTTTCACATAAATAGTACTATTTCCAAATAGTACAGTGCAATGTGATGTCCGAAGTGGCTGACAAAATTAGGTAATAACACGAAATATATGGAAGGCAATATAAGGTATATGTATAGCTTGGAAATTGTGACCGTTGCTCGCTCGCTCCGCTCGCTCGTAAAAATCTAGTCCAACCTCACAACCGATCCCACACGTTCGCAAATTTGAAATATGTCGCCACCATATCGAATAATGAACGGAAGATGGATTGGTTTTAGGTTAGGCTATAGCTTTCGTGCGAGCGCAGCGAACGAGAGACGCGTAAAGGTGTGTCACAAACCATCGGTTTGGCACATACGGACATTGATATATTCGCACCAGCCCGAGGAGCCGGAAGTCTTTATCCTATTGCCTTCTGACAAATGTTTACGGTTTACCAATAGTTTCACATAATTAGTACCGTTTCCTCATAGTACAGTGCAACGTGATGTCCGAAATGGCTGACAAAATTAGGTACAAGCACGAAATATATGCAAGACAATATATGGTATATGTATAGCTTGGAAATTGTGACCGTTGCTCGCTCGCTCCGCTCGCACGTAAAAATCTAGTCCAACCCCACAACTGATCCGACACGTTCGCAAATTTGAAATATGTCGCCATCATATCGAATAATGAACGCAAGATGGATTGGTTTTAGGTTAGGCTATAGTTTTCGAGCGAGCGCCGCGAGCGAGAGACGCGTAAAGGTGTGTCATAAACCAACGGTTTGGCACATACGGACATTGAAATATTCGCACCAGCCCGAGGAGCCGGAAGTATTTATCCTATTGCCTACCGACACATGTTTACAGTTTATGAATAGTTTCACATAAATAGTACTATTTCCTCATAGTACAGTGCAATGTGATGTCCGAAATGGCTGACAAAATTAGGTAATAACACGAAATATATGGAAGGCAATATAAGGTATATATATAGCTTGGAAATTGAGACCGTTGCTCGCTCGCTCCGGTCGCTCGTAAAATCTAGTCCACCTCACAACTGATCCCACACGTTCGCAAATTTGAAATATGTCGCCACCATATCGAATAATGAACGGAAGATGGATTGGTTTTAGGTTAGGCTATAGCTTTCGTGCGAGCGCAGCGAACGAGAGACGCGTAAAGGTGTGTCACAAACGATCGGTTTGGCACATACGGACATAGATATATTCGCACCAGCCCGAGGAGCCGGAAGTATTTATCCTATTGCCTACCGACACATGTTTACAGTTTATGAATTGTTTCACATAAGTAGTACAATTTCCTCATAGTACAGTGCAATGTGATGTCCGAAATGGCTGACAAAATTAGGTAAAAACACGAAATATATGGAAGGCAATATAAGGTATATGTATAGCTTGGAAATTGTGACCGTTGCTCGCTCGCTCCGTTCGCACGTAAAAATCTAGTCCAACCTCACAACCGATCCCACACGTTCGCAAATTTAAAATATGTCGCCACCATATCGAATAATGAACGGAAGATTGATTGGTTTTAGGTTAGGCTATAGCTTTCGTGCGGGCGCAGCGAACAAGAGACGCGTAAAGGTCTGTCACAAACCATCGGTTTGGCACATACGGACATTGATATATTCGCACCAGCCCGTGGAGCCGGAAGTCTTTATCCTATTGCCTTCTGACAAATGTTTACGGTTTACCAATAGTTTCACATAATTAGTACCGTTTCCTCATAGTACAGTGCAACGTGATGTCCGAAATGGCTGACAAAATTAGGTACAAGCACGAAATATATGCTCGAAATAAATATATATATGGTATATGTATAGCTTGCAAATTGTGACCGTTGCTCGCTCGCTCCGCTCGCTCGTAAAAATCTAGTCCAACCCCACAACCGATCCGACACGTTCGCAAATTTGAAAACATGTCGCCATCATATCGAATAATGAAAGCAAGATGGATTGGTTTTAGGTTAGGCTATAGTTTTCGAGCGAGCGCCGCGAGCGAGAGACGCGTAAAGGTGTGTCATAAACCAACGGTTTGGCACATACGGACATTGAAATATTCGCACCCGCCCGAGGAGCGGAAGTATTTATCCTATTGCCTACCGACACATGTTTACAGTTTATGAATAGTTTCACATAAATAGTACTATTTCCTCATAGTACAGTGCAATGTGATGTCCGAAATGGCTGACAAAGTTAGGTACAAGCACGAAATATATGCAAGACAATATATGGTATATGTATAGCTTGGAAATTGTGACCGTTGCTCGCTCGCTCCGTTCGCTCGTAAAAATCTAGTCCAACCTCACAACCGATCCCACACGTTCGCAAATTTGAAATATGTCGCCACCATATCGAATAATGAACGGAAGATTGATTGGTTTTAGGTTAGGCTATAGCTTTCGTGCGGGCGCAGCGAACGAGAGACGCGTAAAGGTGTGTCACAAACCATCGGTTTGGCACATACGGACATTGATATATTCGCACCAGCCCGAGGAGCCGGAAGTCTTTATCCTATTGCCTTCTGACAAATGTTTACGGTTTACCAATAGTTTATCATAATTAGTACCGTTTCCTCATAGTACAGTGCAACGTGATGTCCGAAATGGCTGACAAAATTAGGTACAAGCACGAAATATATGCAAGACAATATATGGTATATGTATAGTTGGAAATTGTGACCGTTGCTCGCTCGCTCCGCACGCTCGAAAAGATCTAGTCCAACCTCACAACCGATCCGACACGTTCGCAAATTTGAAATATGACGCCATCATATCGAATAATGAACGCAAGATGGATTGGTTTTAGGTTAGGCTATAGCTTTCGAGCGAGCGCAGCGAGCGAGAGACGCGTATAGGTGTGTCATAAACCAACGGTTTGGCACATACGGACATTGAAATATTCGCATCAGCCCGAGGAGCCGGAAGTATTTATCCTATTGCCTACCCACACATGTTTACAGTTTATGAATAGTTTCACATAAATAGTACTATTTCCACACAGTACAATGCAATGTGATGTCCGAAATGGCTGACAAAATTAGGTAATAACACGACATATATGCAAGGCAATATAAGGTGTATGTATAGGTTGGAAATTGTGATCGTTGCTCGCTCGCTCGAAAAAATCTAGTCCAACCTCACAACCGATCCGACACGTTCGCAAATTTGAAATATGTCGCCACCATATCGAATAATGAACGGAAGATGGATTGGTTTTAGGTTAGGCTATAGCTTTCGTGCGAGCGCAGCGAACGGGAGACGCGTAAAGGTGTGTCACAAACCAACGGTTTGGCACATACGGACGTTGAAATATTCGCACCAGCCCGAGGAGCCGGAAGTATTTATCCTATTGCCTACCGACACATGTTTACAGTATATGAATAGTTTCACATAAATAGTACTATTTCCTCATAGTACAGTGCAACGTGATGTCCGAAATGGCTGACAAAATTAGGTAATAACACGAAATATATGGAAGGCAATATAAGGTATATGTATAGCTTGGAAATTGTGACCGTTGCTCGCTCGCTCCGCTCGCTCGTAAAAATCTAGTCCAACCTCACAACCGATCCACACGTTCGCAAATTTGAAATATGTCGCCACCATATCGAATAATGAACGGAAGATGGATTGGTTTTAGGTTAGGCTATAGCTTTCGTGCGAGCGCAGCGAACGAGAGACGCGTAAAGGTGTGTCACAAACCATCGGTTTGGCACATACGGACATTGATATATTCGCACCAGCCAGAGGAGCCGGAAGTCTTTATCCTATTGCCTTCTGACAAATGTTTACGGTATACTAATAGTTTCACATAATTAGTACCGTTTCCTCATAGTGCAGTGCCACGTGATGTCCGAAATGGCTGACAAAATTAGGTACAAGCACGAAATATATGCAAGACAATATATGGTATATGTATAGCTTGGAAATTGTGACCGTTGCTCGCTCGCTCCGCTCCGCTCGTAAAAATCTAGTCCAACCCCACAACCGATACGACACGTTCGCAAATTTGAAATATGTCGCCATCATATCGAATAATGAACGCAAGATGGATTGGTTTTAGGTTAGGCTATAGTTTTCGAGCGAGCGCCGCGAGCGAGAGACGCGTAAAGGTGTGTCATAAACCAACGGTTTGGCACATACGGACATTGAAATATTCGCACCAGCCCGAGGAGGCCGGAAGTATTTATCCTATTGCCTACCGACACATGTTTACAGTTTATGAATAGTTTCACATAAATAGTACTATTTCCTCATAGTACAGTGCAATGTGATGTCCGAAATGGCTGACAAAATTAGGTAATAACACGAAATATATGCAAGACAATATATGGTATTTGTATAGCTTGGAAATTGTGACCGTTGCTCGCTCTCTCCGCTCGCTCGAAAAAATCTAGTCCAACCTCACAACCGATCCCACACGTTCGCAAATTTGAAATATGTCGCCACCATATCGAATAATGAACGGAAGATGGATTGGTTTTAGGTTAGGCTATAGTTTTCGAGCGTGCGCCGCGAGCGAGAGACGCGTAAAGGTGTGTCACAAACCATCGGTTTGGCACATACGGACATTGATATATTCGCACCAGCCCGAGGAGCCGGAAGTCTTTATCCTATTGCCTTCTGACAAATGTTTACGGTTTACCAATAGTTTCACATAATTAGTACCGTTTCCTCATAGTACAGTGCAACGTGATGTCCGAAATGGCTGACAAAATTAGGTACAAGCACGAAATATATGCAAGACAATATATGGTATATGTATAGCTTGGAAATTGTGACCGTTGCTCGCTCGCTCCGCTCGCTCGTAAAAATCTAGTCCAACCCCACAACCGATCCGACACGTTCGCAAATTTGAAATATGTCGCCATCATATCGAATAATGAACGCAAGATGGATTGGTTTTAGGTTAGGCTATAGTTTTCGAGCGAGCGCCGCGAGCGAGAGACGCGTATAGGTGTGTCATAAACCAACAGTTTGGCACATACGGACATTGAAATATTCGCACCAGCCCGAGGAGCCGGAAGTATTTATCCTATTGCCTACCGACACATGTTTACAGTTTATGAATAGTTTCACATAAATAGTACTATTTCC
The DNA here is from genome assembly GCF_024516045.1 of Bombus affinis. Classification (NCBI taxonomy): domain Eukaryota; kingdom Metazoa; phylum Arthropoda; class Insecta; order Hymenoptera; family Apidae; genus Bombus; species Bombus affinis. The sequence continues at coordinate 54,929 of NW_026109235.1, forward strand.
TCATAGTACAGTGCAATGTGATGTCCGAAATGGTTGACAAAATTAGGTAATAACACGAAATATATGGAAGGCAATATAAGGTATATGTATAGCTTGGAAATTGTGACCGTTGCTCGCTCGCTCCGCTCGCTCGTAAAAATCTAGTCCAACCTCACAACCGATCCCACACGTTCGCAAATTTGAAATATGTCGCCACCATATCGATAATGAACGGAAGATGGATTGGTTTTAGGTTAGGCTATAGCTTTCGTGCGAGCGCAGCGAACGAGAGACGCGTAAAGGTGTGTCACAAACCATCGGTTTGGCACATACGGACATAGATATATTCGCACCAGCCCGAGGAGCCGGAAGTCTTTATCCTATTGCCTTCTGACAAATGTTTACGGTATACCAATAGTTTCACATAATTAGTACCGTTTCCTCATAGTACAGTGCAACGTGATGTCCGAAATGGCTGACAAAATTAGGTACAAGCACGAAATATATCAAGACAATATATGGTATATGTATAGCTTGGAAATTGTGACCGTTGCTCGCTCGCTCCGCTCGCTCGTAAAAATCTAGTCCAACCCCACAACCGATACGACACGTTCGCAAATTTGAAATATGTCGCCATCATATCGAATAATGAACGCAAGATGGATTGGTTTTAGGTTAGGCTATAGTTTTCGAGCGAGCGCCGCGAGCGAGAGACGCGTAAAGGTGTGTCATAAACCAACGGTTTGGCACATACGGACATTGAAAATATTCGCACCAGCCCGAGGAGCCGGAAGTATTTATCCTATTGCCTACCGACACATGTTTACAGTTTATGAATATTTTCACATAAATAGTACTATTTCCTCATAGTACAGTGCAATGTGATGTCCGAAATGGCTGACAAAATTAGGTAATAACACGAAATATATGGAAGGCAATATAAGGTATATATATAGCTTGGAAATTGTGACCGTTGCTCGCTCGCTCCGGTCGCTCGTAAAAATCTAGTCCAACCTCACAACTGATCCCACACGTTCGCAAATTTGAAATATGTCGCCACCATATCGAATAATGAACGGAAGATGGATTGGTTTTAGGTTAGGCTATAGCTTTCGTGCGAGCGCAGCGAACGAGAGACGCGTAAAGGTGTGTCACAAACGATCGGTTTGGCACATACGGACATAGATATATTCGCACCAGCCCGAGGAGCCGGAAGTATTTATCCTATTGCCTACCGACACATGTTTACAGTTTATGAATAGTTTCACATAAATAGTACAATTTCCTCATAGTACAGTGCAATGTGATGTCCGAAATGGCTGACAAAATTAGGTAATAACACGAAATATATGGAAGGCAATATAAGGTATATGTATAGCTTGGAAATTGTGACCGTTGCTCGCTCGCTCCGTTCGCACGTAAAAATCTAGTCCAACCTCACAACCGATCCCACACGTTCGCAAATTTGAAATATGTCGCCACCATATCGAATAATGAACGGAAGATTGATTGGTTTTAGGTTAGGCTATAGCTTTCGTGCGGGCGCAGCGAACGAGAGACGCGTAAAGGTCTGTCACAAACTATCGGTTTGGCACATACGGACATTGATATATTCGCACCAGCCCGTGGAGCCGGAAGTCTTTATCCTATTGCCTTCTGACAAATGTTTACGGTTTACCAATAGTTTAACATAATTAGTACCGTTTCCTCTTAGTACAGTGCAACGTGATGTCCGAAATGGCTGACAAAATTAGGTACAAGCACGAAATATATACAAGACAATATATGGTATATGTATAGCTTGGAAATTGGTGACCGTTGCTCGCTCGCTCCGCTCGCTCGTAAAAATCTAGTCCAACCCCACAACCGATCCGACACGTTCGCAAATTTGAAACATGTTGCCATCATATCGAATAATGAACGCAAGATGGATTGGTTTTAGGTTAGGCTATAGTTTTCGAGCGATCGCCGCTAGCGAGAGACGCGTATAGGTGTGTCATAAACCAACGGTTTGGCACATACGGACATTGAAATATTCGCACCAGCCCGAGGAGCCGGAAGTATTTATCCTATTGCCTACCGACACATGTTTACAGTTTATGAATAGGTTTCACATAAATAGTACTATTTCCTCATAGTACAGTGCAATGTGATGTCCGAAATGCTGACAAAATTAGGTAATAACACGAAATATATGGAAGGCAATATAAGGTATATATATAGCTTGGAAATTGTGACCGTTGCTCGCTCGCTCCGGTCGCTCGTAAAAATCTAGTCCAACCTCACAACTGATCCCACACGTTCGCAAATTTGAAATATGTCGCCACCATATCGAATAATGAACGGAAGATGGATTGGTTTTAGGTTAGGCTATAGCTTTCGTGCGAGCGCAGCGAACGAGAGACGCGTAAAGGTGTGTTACAAACGATCGGTTTGGCACATACGGACATAGTTATATTCGCACCAGCCCGAGGAGCCGGAAGTATTTATCCTATTGCCTACCGACACATGTTTACAGTTTATGAATAGTTTCACATAAATAGTACAATTTCCTCATAGTACAGTGCAATGTGATGTCCGAAATGGCTGACAAAATTAGGTAATACACGAAATATATGGAAGGCAATATAAGGTATATGTATAGCTTGGAAATTGTGACCGTTGCTCGCTCGCTCCGTTCGCACGTAAAAATCTAGTCCAACCTCACAACCGATCCCACACGTTCGCAAATTTGAAATATGTCGCCACCATATCGAATAATGAACGGAAGATTGATTGGTTTTAGGTTAGGCTATAGCTTTCGTGCGGGCGCAGCGAACGAGAGACGCGTAAAGGTCTGTCACAAACCATCGGTTTGGCACATACGGACATTGATATATTCGCACCAGCCCGAGGAGCCGGAAGTCTTTATCCTATTGCCTTCTGACAAATGTTTACGGTTTACCAATAGTTTAACATAATTAGTACCGTTTCCTCATAGTAAAGTGCAACGTGATGACCGAAATGGCTGACAAAATTAGGTACAGGCACGAAATATATGCAAGACAATATATGGTATATGTATAGCTTGGAAATTGTGACCGTTGCTCGCTCGCTCCGCACGCTCGAAAAGATCTAGTCCAACCTCACAACCGATCCGACACGTTCGCAAATTTGAAATATGACGCCATCATATCGAATAATGAACGCAAGATGGATTGGTTTTAGGTTAGGCTATAGCTTTCGAGCGAGCGCAGCGAGCGAGAGACGCGTATAGGTGTGTCATAAACCAACGGTTTGGCACATACGGACATTGAAATATTCGCATCAGCCCGAGGAGCGGAAGTATTTATCCTATTGCCTACCGACACATGTTTACAGTTTATGAATAGTTTCACATAAATAGTACTATTTCCACATAGTACAATGCAATGTGATGTCCGAAATGGCTGACAAAATTAGGTAATAACACGACATATATGCAAGGCAATATAAGGTGTATGTATAGGTTGGAAATTGTGATCGTTGCTCGCTCGCTCGAAAAAATCTAGTCCAACCTCACAACCGATCCGACACGTTCGCAAATTTGAAATATGTCGCCACCATATCGAATAATGAACGGAAGATGGATTGGTTTTAGGTTAGGCTATAGCTTTCGTGCGAGCGCAGCGAACGGGAGACGCGTAAAGGTGTGTCACAAACCAACGGTTTGGCACATACGGACGTTGAAATATTCGCACCAGCCCGAGGAGCCGGAAGTATTTATCCTATTGCCTACCGACACATGTTTACAGTATATGAATAGTTTCACATAAATAGTACTATTTCCTCATAGTACAGTGCAATGTGATGTCCGAAATGGCTGACAAAATTAGGTAATAACACGAAATATATGGAAGGCAATATAAGGTATATGTATAGCTTGGGAATTGTGAACGTTGCTCGCTCGCTCCGCTCGCTCGTAAAAATCTAGTCCAACCTCACAACCGATCCCACACGTTCGCAAATTTGAAATCAGTCGCCACCATATCGAATAATGAACGGAAGATGGATTGGTTTTAGGTTAGGCTATAGCTTTCGTGCGAGCGCAGCGAACGAGAGACGCGTAAAGGTGTGTCACAAACCATCGGTTTGGCACATACGGTCATTGATATATTCGCACCAGCCCGAGGAGCCGGAAGCCTTTATCCTATTGCCTTCTGACAAATGTTTACGGTTTACCAATAGTTTCACATAATTAGTACCGTTTCCTCATAGTACAGTGCAACGTGATGTCCGAAATGGCTGACAAAATTAGGTACAAGCACGAAATATATGCAAGACAATATATGGTATATGTATAGCTTCGAAATTGTGACCGTTGCTCGCTCGCACCGCTCGCTCGTAAATATATAGTCCAACCCCACAACCGATCCGACACGTTCGCAAATTTGAAATATGTCGCCATCATATCGAATAATGAACGCAAGATGGATTGGTTTTAGGTTAGGCTATAGTTTTCGAGCGAGCGCCGCGAGCGAGAGACGCGTAAAGGTGTGTCATAAACCAACGGTTTGGCACATACGGACATTGAAATATTCGCACCAGCCCGAGGAGCCGGAAGTATTTATCCTATTGCCTAACGACACATGTTTACAGTTTATGAATAGTTTCACATAAATAGTACTATTTCCTCATAGTACAGTGCAATGTGATGTCCGAAATAGCTGACAAAATTAGGTAATAACACGAAATATATGGAAGGCAATATAAGGTATATGTATAGCTTGGAAATTGTGACCGTTGCTCGCTCGCTCCGCTCGCTCGTAAAAATCTAGTCCAACCTCACAACCGATGCGACACGTTCGCAAATTTGAAATATGTCGCCATCATATCGAATAATGAACGCAAGATGGATTGGTTTTAGGTTAGGCTATAGTTTTCGAGCGAGCGCCGCGAGCGAGAGACGCGTAAAGGTGTGTCACAAACCAACGGTTTGGCACATACGGACATTGAAATATTCGCACCAGCCCGAGGAGCCGGAAGTCTTTATCCTATTGCCTACCGACACATGTTTATAGTTTATGAATAGTTTCACATAAATAGTGCTATTTCCTCATAGTACAGTGCAATGTGATGTCCGAAATGGCTGACAAAATTAGGTACAAGCACGAAATATATGGAAGGCAATATATGGTATATGTATAGCTTGGAAATTGTGACCGTTGCTCGCTCGCTCCGCTCGCTCGTAAAAATCTAGTCCAACCCCACAACCGATCCGACACGTTCGCAAATTTGAAACATGTCGCCATCATATCGAATAATGAACGCAAGATGGATTGGTTTTAGGTTAGGCTATAGTTTTCGAGCGAGCGCCGCGAGCGAGAGACGCGTATAGGTGTGTCATAAACCAACGGTTTGGCACATACGGACATTGAAATATTCGCACCAGCCCGAGGAGCCGGAAGTATTTATCCTATTGCCTACCGACACATGTTTACAGTTTATGAATAGTTTCACATAAATAGTACTATTTCCTCATAGTACAGTGCAATGTGATATCCGAAATGGCTGACAAAATTAGGTAATAACACGAAATATATGGAAGGCAATATAAGGTATATGTATAGCTTGGAAATTGTGACCGTTGCTCGCTCGCTCCGCTCGCTCGTAAAAATCTAGTCCAACCCCACAACCGATCCGACACGTTCGCAAATTTGAAATATGTCGCCATCATATCGAATAATGAACGCAAGATGGATTGGTTTTAGGTTAGGCTATAGCTTTCGAGCGAGCGCAGCGAGCGAGAGACGCGTATAGGTGTGTCATAAACCAACGGTTTTGGCACATACGGACATTGAAATATTCGCATCAGCCCGAGGAGCCGGAAGTATTTATCCTATCGTCTACCGACACATGTTTACTGTTTATGAATAGTTTCACATAAATAGTACTATTTCCACATAGTACAATGCAATGTGATGTCCGAAATGCCTGACAAAATTAGGTAATAACACGACATATATGCAAGGCAATATAAGGTGTATGTATAGGTTGGAAATTGTGATCGTTGCTCGCTCGCTCGAAAAAATCTAGTCCAACCTCACAACCGATCCGACACGTTCGCAAATTTGAAATATGTCGCCACAATATCGAATAATGAACGGAAGATGGATTGGTTTTAGGTTAGGCTATAGCTTTCGTGCGAGCGCAGCGAACGAGAGACGCGTAAAGGTGTGTCACAAACCAACGGTTTGGCACATACGGACATTGAACTATTCGCATCAGCCCGAGGAGCCGGAAGTATTTATCCTATTGCCTACCGACACATGTTTACAGTTTATGAATAGTTTCACATAAATAGTACTATTTCCACATAGTACAATGCAATGTGATGTCCGAAATGGCTGACAAAATTAGGTAATAACACGACATATATGCAAGGCAACATAAGGTGTATGTATAGGTTGGAAATTCGATCGTTGCTCGCTCGCTCGTAAAAATCTAGTACAACCTCACAACCGAACCCACACGTACGCAAATTTGAAATATGTCGCCACCATATCGAATAATGAACGGAAGATGGATTGGTTTTAGGTTAGGCTATAGCTTTCGTGCGAGCGCAGCGAACGAGAGACGCGTAAAGGTGTGTCACAAACCATCGGTTTGGCACATACGGACATTGATATATTCGCACCAGCCCGAGGAGCCGGAAGTCTTTATCCTATTGCCTTCTGACAAATGTTTACGGTTTACCAATAGTTTCACATAATTAGTACCGTTTCCTCATAGTACAGTGCAACGTGATGTCCGAAATGGCTGACAAAATTAGGTACGAGCACGAAATATATGCAAGACAATATATGGCATATGTATAGCTTGGAAATTGTGAGCGTTGCTCGCTCGCTCCGCTCGCTCGTAAAAATCTAGTCCAACCTCACAACCGATCCGACACGTTCGCAAATTTGAAATATGTCGCCATCACATCGAATAATGAACGCAAGATGGATTGGTTTTAGGTTAGGCTATAGTTTTCGAGCGTGCGCCGCGAGCGAGAGACGCGTAAAGGTGTGTCATAAACCAACGGTTTGGCACATACGGACATTGAAATATTCGCACCAGCCGAGGAGCCGGAAGTATTTATCCTATTGCCTTCTGACAAATGTTTTACGGTTTACCAATAGTTTCACATAATTAAGTACCGTTTTCCTCATAGTACAGTGCAACGTGATGTCCGAAATGGCTGACAAAATTAGGTACGAGCACGAAATATATGCAAGACAATATATGGTATATGTATAGCTTGGAAATTGTGACCGTTGCTCGCTCGCTCCGCTCGCTCGTAAAAATCTAGTCCAGCCCCACAACCGATCCGACACGTTCGCAAATTTGAAATATGTCGCCATCATATCGAATAATGAACGCCAGATGGATTGGTTTTAGGTTAGGCTATAGTTTTCGAGCGAGCGCAGCGAGCGAGAGACGCGTATAGGTGTGTCATAAACCAACGGTTTGGCACAAACGGACATTGAAATATTCGAACCAGCCCGAGGAGCCGGAAGTATTTATCCTATTGCCTACCGACACATGTTTACAGTTTATGAATAGTTTCACATAAATAGTACTATTTCCACATAGTACAATGCAATGTGATATCCGAAATGGCTGACAAAATTAGGTAATAACACGACATATATGCAAGGCAATATAGGTGTATGTATAGGTTGGAATTGTGATCGTTGCTCGCTCGTTCGAAAAAATCTAGTCCAACCTCACAACCCATCCGACACGTTCGCAAATTTGAAATATTTCGCCACCATATCGAATAATGAACGGAAGATGGATTGGTTTTAGGTTAGGCTATAGCTTTCGTGCGAGCGCAGCGAACGAGAGACGCGTAAAGGTGTGTCACAAACCATCCGTTTGGCACATACGGGCGTTGAAATATTCGCACCAGCCCGAGGAGCCGGAAGTCTTTATCCAATTGCCTTCTGACAAATGTTTACGGTTTACCAATAGTTTCACATAATTAGTACCGTTTCCTCATAGTACAGTGCAACGTGATGTCCGAAATAGCTGACAAAATAAGGTACAAGCACGAAATATATGCAAGACAATATATGGTATATGTATAGCTTGGAAATTGTGACCGTTGCTCGCTCGCTCCGCTCGCTCGTAAAAATCTAGTCCAACCTCACAACCGAACCCACACGTACGCAAATTTGAAATATGTCGCCATCATATCGAATAATGAACGCAAGATGGATTGGTTTTAGGTTAGGCTATAGTTTTCGGGCGAGCGCAGCGAGCGAGAGACGCGTATAGGTGTGTCATAAACCAACGGTTTGGCACATACGGACATTGAAATATTCGCACCAGCCCGAGGAGGCGGAAGTATTTATCCTGTTGCCTACCGACACATGTTTACTGTTTATGAATAGTTTCACATAAATAGTACTACTTCCTCATAGTACAGTGCAATGTGATGTCCGAAATGGCTGACAAAATTAGGTAATAACACGAAATATATGGATGGCAATATAAGGTATATGTATAGCTTGGAAATTGTGACCGTTGCTCGCTCGCTCCGCTCGCTCGTAAAAATCTCGTCCAACCTCACTACCGATCCGACACGTTCCCAAATTTGAAATATGTCGCCACCATATCGAATAATGAACGGAAGATGGATTGGTTTTAGGTTAGGCTATAGCTTCGTGCGAGCGCAGCGAACGAGAGACGCGTAAATGTGTGTCACAAACCAGCGGTTTGGCACATACGGATATTGAAATATTCGCACCAGCCCGAGGGGCCGGAAGTCTTATCGTATTGCCTTCTGACGAATGTTTACGGTTTACCAACAGTTTCACATAATTAGTACCGTATCCTCATAATACAGAGCAATGTGATGTCCGAAATGGCAGACAAAATTAGGTAATAACACGACATATATGCAAGGCAATATAAGGTGTATGTATAGGTTGGAAATTGTGATCGTTGCTCGCTCGCTCCGCTCGCTCGAAAAAATCTAGTCCAACCTCTCAACCGATCCGACATGTTCGCAAATTTGAAATATGTCGCCACCATATCGAATAATGAACGGAAGATGGATTGGTTTTAGGTTAGGCTATAGCTTTCGTGCGAGCGCAGCGAACGAGAGACGCGTAAAGGTGTGTCACAAACCATCGGTTTGGCACATACGGACATTAATATATTTCGCACCAGCCCGAGTAGCCGGATGTCTTTATCCTATTGCCTTCTGACAAATGTTTACGGTTTACCAATAGTTTCACATAATTAGTACCGTTTCCTCATAGTACAGTGCAACGTGATGTCCGAAATGGCTGACAAATTAGGTACAAACACGAAATATATGCAAGACAATATATGGTATATGTATAGCTTGGAAATTGTGACCGTTGCTCGCTCGCTCCGCTCGCTCGTAAAAAATCTAGTCCAACCCCACAATCGATCCGACACGTTCGCAAATTTGAAATATGTCGCCACCATATCGAATAATGAACGGAAGATGGATTGGTTTTAGGTTAGGCTATAGCTTTCGTGCGAGCGCAGCGAACGAGAGACGCGTAAAGGTGTGTCACAAAACCAACGGTTTGGCACATACGGACATTGAAAATATTTGCACCAGCCCGAGGAGCCGGAAGTATTTATCCTAATGCCTACCGACACATGTTTACAGTTTATGAATAGTTTCACATAAATAGTACTATTTCCACATAGTAGAATGCAATGTGATGTCCGAAATGGCTGACAAAATTAGGTAATAACACGACCATATATGCAAGGCAATATAAGGTGTATGTATAGGTTGGAAATCGTGATCGTTGCTCGCTCGCTCGAAAAAATCTAGTCCAACCTCACAACCGATCCGACACGTTCGCAAATTTGAAATATGTCGCCACCATATCGAATAATGAACGGAAGATGGATTGGTTTTAGGTTAGGCTATAGCTTTCGTGCGAGCGCAGCGAACGAGAGACGCGTAAAGGTGTGTCACAAACCATCGGTTTGGCACATACGGACATTGATATATTCGCACCAGCCCGAGGAGCCGGAAGTCTTTATCCTATTGCCTTCTGACAAATGTTTACGGTTTACCAATAGTTTCACATAATTAGTACCGTTTCCTCATAGTACAGTGCAACGTGATGTCCGAAATGGCTGACAAATTAGGTACAAGCACGAAATATATGCAAGACAATATATGGTATATGTATAGCTTGGAAATTGTGACCGTTGCTCGCTCGCTCCGCTCGCTCGTAAAAATCTAGTCCAACCCCACAACCGATCCGACACGTTCGCAAATTTGAAATATGTCGCCATCATATCGAATAATGAACGCAAGATGGATTGGTTTTAGGTTAGGCTATAGTTTTCGGGCGAGCGCAGCGAGCGAGAGACGCGTATAGGTGTGTCATAAACCAACGGTTTGGCACATACGGACATTGAAATATTCGCACCAGCCCGAGGAGGCGGAAGTATTTATCCTGTTGCCTACCGACACATGTTTACTGTTTATGAATAGTTTCACATAAATAGTACTACTCCTCATAGTACAGTGCAATGTGATGTCCGAAATGGCTGACAAAATTAGGTAATAACACGAAATATATGGATGGCAATATAAGGTATATGTATAGCTTGGAAATTGTGACCGTTGCTCGCTCGCTCCGCTCGCTCGTAAAAATCTCGTCCAACCTCACTACCGATCCGACACGTTCCCAAATTTGAAATATGTCGCCACCATATCGAATAATGAACGGAAGATGGATTGGTTTTAGGTTAGGCTATAGCTTTCGTGCGAGCGCAGCGAACGAGAGACGCGTAAATGTGTGTCACAAACCAGCGGTTTGGCACATACGGATATTGAAATATTCGCACCAGCCCGAGGGGCCGGAAGTCTTTATCCTATTGCCTTCTGACAAATGTTTACGGTTTACCAACAGTTTCACATAATTAGTACCGTTTCCTCATAATACAGAGCAATGTGATGTCCGAAATGGCAGACAAAATTAGGTAATAACACGACATATATGCAAGGCAATATAAGGTGTATGTATAGGTTGGAAATTGTGATCGTTGCTCGCTCGCTCCGCTCGCTCGAAAAAATCTAGTCCAACCTCACAACCGATCCGACATGTTCGCAAATTTGAAATATGTCGCCACCATTATCGAATAATGAACGGAAGATGGATTGGTTTTAGGTTAGGCTATAGCTTTCGTGCGAGAACGAGAGACGCGTAAAGGTGTGTCACAAACCAACGGTTTGGCACATACGGACATTGAAATATTCGCACCAGCCCGAGGAGCCGGAAGTCTTTATCCTATTGCCTTCTGACAAATGTTTACGGTTTACCAATAGTTTCACATAATTAGTACCGTTTCCTCATAGTACAGTGCAACGTGAT